>NW_027106310.1:133491-161045 GCF_000696795.3 Halyomorpha halys | reverse complement strand
TATATATATATATGTATATGTATATGTATATGTATATACATAGGGTGTTCAAAATTCGATTGACGACCCCATTGTTTCGAAAGTTTTGGTAAATCAATAATAAAATTTGGTAAATTTCCAATAAATTCTTAGTTATAATGAAGGTTTCTTTTGGTGCTAATTTGACTTCCTAACCACTTTAGTTCTTCTCCGGCGAACTTACATCTGCAGCGTCCAATGGAAAGAGACACTTTCAAAAGGATTCACGTATTCTTTAATTTTAAAACGATGAATTATCTTGACCAACGCATCCTGAACATAAATATTACCCAACAATCCAAAAAAAAGCTATAAAATTGTTGGAGAATTTCATTTCCCAAAATAATTCCTCGTTATTGTCAATATACAGTACCAACAAAGAAGATTTATATAATAACTTTTAATTGAAATAAACAATATAACATCCTAAATGTTTCACTATCCAAGTGCTTTGTAATATTGTCTATAGTACATAAACAGGTTTTCAGTTTTCGCCTTAGATATATTTCATGTTTAAAAACATAATAAATTTTTTTCTAGTCCATCATAATTATTTGTTTTTATACACACGAATTGCAGGGCTTAAATAAGTCCTTAATCGAATTGGAAACTAGTAATAGTCCATTAGAAATCCTAGAAATTTTATTATTTTATCATATTACCAATTGTATGTCAGGAATAACGTTAATCAATAATAACGATGTTTTGTAAATTTTTATTTTATTATTAATATAAATAATATTTAAAAAAGTCAGAAGCTCTATACACCTCCTACGTTAGGAGGGAGCGGGCCTCCGACTGATTGGTAACACAGCAGAGCAACCCCAGTGCCGCTAGCGCTCCATGTGGCATTACGATGAACTACAATGGTGTCACAACGTTGATAAAAATGTTAATATCAAATAATTATTTAAAGCTATTATTTTTTATATGTATACAAAAAAATTCTCAAACCAAGTCCAATAATTAAAAATTGTAAAACCTAAAAACCAAGAATTAACTTATAAATCAATCCGAAACATTAGAAGGGAATTATTATTCACTTACAATGATTCATTAATTTATAATAATATTATTTTATAGCAATAAAATATTATTGTTGATTTTGATTTCTCTGCTCTAGTTGGAAATTTAGAATTAATAATAAAAACATAAAAATCTACTTTGAAAATTCTCAATCCATATGCTCCTTACCACCTTAATTGTTTGCGTATATATTAAGGGTTCAGACCAAGGAAAAAGTTCAAAATTTTCTATTAAAAAAAACCCTTATAGCTAACAAATTGTACAAGGAAATATATACTATGTTTTCTATAAACACCTAATTATGTTTTTTATCTTACATTCTTCTAAACACCCTATTCGCCAAATTTTTATTCTTAAAAATAAAATATTTTTCAAATAAATACCATTAAAATATTTAATAATAATGACAGATTAGTAACTTCCAATTTATAAGAGATCAAATAGACGGAAAACGGAATAAATGGAAAATGAATCAGTGCATTTTCACACCTGTAAAACATTGAATACACATTTTCTATTTTAAAAAAACTTCATATTTTCACTATTACTTTACAAAAAGGCACAGTAAATGTTCTTCAAAATTAGTTTTTGAACTATTCTAGGTCGAAACACCGCTGGTTTATATTATTCAAGAAAACAACTAAAAGTTTCTCTCATTTTTTATTTAATGCTCATTATCTTAAAAACTACCTAGCGTAAAATAAAAAAGTACAGATCCTTTTTTTTTTTAATTAGAGTGAATTTTTTAATATTTGACCCCTAATAGAAGTATTTTTGTTTTATATTTTCCGTGATAATGTTTTTCAAATATCAATTGATATTTTTCCAAATAACCAGGAACAATAATTGTTGAATATCATGAAATATTATTCCTAGGAAATAATCATTATAAAATACTTCTGGTGCATTTAACGAGTTTCAAATATACGGCCAGTACAACTCTTTGCGTTCAATATCTTCCGTGATTTAGTTTTTTCAAACACCAACTTTTTTTTTTACACTATTTTGGCATATTTTATAAAAAGTTCGATATCTAGGGAACTACTTGACGCATATATGTTTATTAGGGTTTAATTTGAAGCTAGTTACATACACCATAAAGCTGTTTATAATGAACGCCTCCCGGTCTTGTAGTTTCCAAAATAAATTCACACAATGTTAATTTATTGTTGTTTGGGAAAAAATATTGGTGTTAAAAACTGTATCATGGGAAATATTGAACACAAATACTTCTATTAGGGCTCAATAGTTTTCATGATATTTGTCAAAATAAATTTACAAAATGATTTTAAATCGTTTTTTGGAAAAAAAAAATTATTTATTATGGAAATACCGTATTTTGGGAATTATTGAACATAAATAACTCTCTTAGGGCTAACTTTACTCAATTACTTTACGATTAATTGGCATTAAACCTAAAAATATATGGCAGCCATTTTCATAAATCTGACTATGGGCACTCACCGAGTAGTAAATTTTTTATATTTGTATTTTTAAGCATTTTTACAAAATAATGTGTTGAATTAAATTAATTTACGCTTGCTTGTTGACATTGCTAAATTTTACTGGAATATTATTTACGCTACTAGACATTACAAAAATCAATAAAAATATTTTTAATAATTAGAACATTCTTCGTGTTGATGTTCGTAAGAGTAAGTATACGAATATTAATAAAATAATGATTTTTTTTATTAATTAAGTTCTATTAAACTAGAAAGTAAATAAAATTTAAACTTTAATATTAAAAATAATAAATTAAAAAAAAAAATAATAATAAAATAGAGAAATAAATAAAAGAACAATAGAAACAATTCAAGTAGTATATAAGGATTTTGTTTATAACACAGGTATGTAGGATATCATCCATACTATAGCAGAAAATTATTACATATTTTTGGAATATCTGGTCTACATTTATATCTTATCTAGTGTTCATTTGTATAATTTCAAGAGATATAATTATTATTTCTTAATAATATCAATTTGAACATTATTAACCGTGCTTGCTAGAATAATATTCGACTATTGTCTAAGTTTAAAAAAAATAAATAAAATAAAATTACATTACGATAAATTTTACTTTATCAAGAAGCATTACATATACCTTATACAAATATTTATGTTTCCTAGCAATATTACAGTATTTCTAATCCTTTACGCTCTTATGCATTCCATGTATTTTTTACTGGTACAGTTTCTTTTTTACCGAAATTCTTTTTCAAGCTATTGAGTTATGAAGTTGCGAAGGGAAAGGGCAATATTCTCAAAATGATAAATGTTCTGTCAGAACGATCAGCTTTTGTTGACCAAACGAACACACTGGGTGGGAGTTAGCAGAGTTTCGCAAATTTGAACAGCGGTTGATGCGTAGTCCCTCGTAGTGTATTAATTAAATCAATCATAAAATTAAAGACTGGAAAATCATTCGGGCATCACTAAATTATTTTGAACCAGTGGACTAAAATATTTGGGAACTCATGACATTAATTTACTAAAATAAGGTTAAAAAGTTTCAAAAGAAATATATAAGTAAAACGAAATTTTCGCATATGAGCTTCAGGATATAACTGATATTTTTTGTATAAATTTATATCTTTTTTATATTTTAGTATTTGATAGTTTGTATACCTCCACTTTTACATTTTTTAGGCAAATTTTTTACCCTTACATTAACAGTGACCTTTTATATATGATTAGAATTATATAGAAATTGAATTATTTCTCAACATTATAAATACGGAAATACAACTACTTAATTAAAATACAATACCTATCCGCAATATCTTTAAGAAAAAATTACATTATTATTTTACCACTCCCTTCTCCATTCTGAACCGATATGGAATTTCCCTTGGGGCCGTAGTGTGGCCCCGTGCATATAGTGTTATTAATAATAAGTTAGATCACTACAACTTTCAAAAAATTGTAGGAATGTCAAAGAGTTAACCTGAAGTCTTTAAAACACAATTAAATAACTAATCAGTCAACGTTTAGTCAATTGACAGTACAGGGGCCGGGAAGAAAAAACAGGCAGTTATCTCACCCCTATTTTTTATTACTTTAATGAAAACTATGTATAATTACTAGTCAAAACTGATGAGTCTGCCAAGTATAGTTAATAAAAATTGGAATAAAAAATCGTGGCTGTTTCAAAATCTTATAAAACATTAATTTTTCATTCTGAGCTGCATATCTTAAAAACTACTAGCAACACTGGAAGATCTAGAATAACATTATTTAAAGAAGAGTAAATTTTCTGAAATATTAGCCCTAATAGAGCTATTTACGTCCAATAGTTCTCGAGATATAGGCTTTTAAAAAGCAACATTTCATAAAAATCTACTGAAAGATCAGTAGTTAGTGAATTTATTTTGAGAAATCTATATCTCAGGAACTATGTGACATACATATAGGATTATACAAAATATAATAGGATTATAGGATTATCGGACAATAAGTTTGATTTAAGAAAAACTTAATATCAGAAATCATTAGACGTACAGATGTTTGTCTGCACCCAAATTAAAGCTAGTTAAATTTACTATAAAAATAGTTAGTAATGTTAATCTTTGTAAGAGTAGTAGTTTGTATATAAAACAAATAAACTCACAAAAAGTTAATTTCTAGTTGTTCGTATAAAATGTTGAATTTTTGAAAAAATATATCTCTAGACTCATAAAACGCACATATGTCTCCCAACACTCAAAATAAAGGAAATTTAACTTAATATAAAATAGATTACACCACTTATCTTCGTAGGAGTAGTAGTTTTTATGATATTCGCATATGAACATAAATTTGGCTAATGAAAATTTGTCCAAACAACTATGAATCAATGTATTTTAGCAAACTTCATGAAAACTACCACTCCTACGAAAATAAACGTCATAAACTACTTAATAGCTCATTAAACTAATTTTATTTTGAGCGCTAATAGACATCGGTACGTCACATAGTTCTTGAGATATAGATTTCTCAAAATAAATTAACTAACTACTGATATTTTAATACGTTCCGTACAACATTTTTATAAAATGTTGCTTTTTAAAAAGCTATATTTCGAGAATTATTGAACGTAAATAGCTCTATTAGGGCTTACTTTTTAGCAAATTTACTCTACTTTAAATTGATGCTCTCTTAGATTTTCTATTGCTGTTGGTAGTTATAAAGATATAGAGCTCCGCATAAAAAATTAATTATTTTTAACGTTCAGAAACAGCCGCCATTTTTTATTTCCCCTACCTATACTTGACAGACTCATTAATTTTGACTAGTTATTAAACATAGTTTTCAATTAAGTAAAAAAAAATTGGGGTGAAATAATTGCCTTTTTTCTCCCCTTGGGCTCTTGTACTATGAATGAAACCGTCGTTTAACAAAAAAAATTATATAAAAATAAAACGATTTTATAGCACGAAAAGTTCGTTTAAGACAAATTTAACTATTGCTAGCAATAAAAGTAGTGACGAGCTAGTCATTAATCCTCAACGAAGGGTTTTTATACGCCAAAACTAAAAATATGATACAGAGAAATTTCACTTATCGGGCACCGCTCCTGTTAAGAGATTCCGCTTGACAGACGATTTTATAAAAGGCCTAATCAACACAGTGAAGATTTGATGAGTTTGAGCCCCGCTGCAACGGACCACTCCATTTCGGACGTGGACACCGATTTCATTTTCCTTCCACACTATTTACTCCTCCATAGCGGACACAATTTATAAAATATAAATGAAAACTCACGACTCCAGAAAAAAAAAAAAAATTGCTGGTCATTTATTCTGAGGAAAAGTTTCAAGTATATATATAGTACATTATTGTTTTCTGCCGAATATATTAGAGCATTAACGAAAAATAAGAGGCATGCATCATGTATTATACGTACGTATGTATACAGTCGACAACTATAAATTAATTATTTTTTCATATTACTCAGGAAATGAACGTAATTTATAAATTATATTTCCTTTTTAAATAAATAAAATGGAAGTTTTATTCTGAATTCCCATCATTTTCTCAAACTATCTTTTCACTTATTTTATCGTAATACTTATTTATTTGAGGTTATACTTAATCGGTCTTGATTGTAATTTGTATTTGGATGTTTAAAGAATTAAATTACATAGTTATACCAGGTAAATCCGAAAAAATTTTATACCACTAAAAAAATGGATTGCTTAGAAAATTGAATTCAGGTAAATATAATTATGTAAACTGAGAAACGACGTTTGAGACGTGATTTCACTAGATTTATGTGTTGATTTTTATTTTTAAATCGTCTAAAAATCATATTAATTTTTTTTTTTCTACTAACAACTTAAGCAGCAAGATGTATACAATTCTATTATTTCATTTCGGTGTTTTTCTAAAAATTAATCCCTACTTAACGGACACTTCTGTTTAAAGGACAAAATATTCTTCCCCGTCGGCGTCCATTATGCAGGATGATAGTTGGGTCAAAAATGAAACATTTTTTTTCTTACGCCTGAAAAGTCTAAAAAGTATCGATTACAATCTTTTAAGGAGGTATGAGAGTAGGAAAAAACAAGCCCACTCACAGACTGGATAGAGTACATCTCATAGCAACACCTAAAAAAGACTCAGTAACTAGAGTACAGACAGTATATTATTCCAACACTTCTGAACACAAACCCACAGGGACACATTGAAATTATAAAATGAAATTCACGACATTTTAATATTACATTTTCGTTTTTTTGATGAACAATACAATACGCTATAAAGTAAATAGAATATAACCATACAATAAAACTGTCGTATTAATTTTTTATGATTGTTTTAATTATTCATTTTGGGCCGTCCGTAGCTCAGGTGGTTAGACAAAGTATTACACCAATCTGAGATCTGCTGACGGTGACTGTCGAATTCGGACTGGGGTGATGACTTTTTACATTCAGTGGCGGTCCCAAAAAATGAATATGGCCAAAAAAAATTATTTATTTTATTGAATTTAACACTTTAATATTTAATTATTTAAAAAAATAACGTGAGAACGAGTGCTTTTTTTATATGCTCGAAAACGGCTTAAAAGATTTTTAATAAACTCGTCATGGCAATTTACAATTGAATGGTATTTAATATTAGCTAGGCCTCCTCCTCATTGAAATAGTCTTGTATATTTAATACTTAAATGAAAAATGTTTGGAGAATTTTTGGAGAATCATTCTCTAAGGTATCTTAAATATATTTGTTTGAAAACAAAACAATAAAAAAAAAGTTCTTATTGTTAGCAATAATAAATAATGGATAAATAACAAATGTTCCAGAATTTTATGAATAACTAAAGGAGAAAAAAGAAAAATAGACCACATCCGATTCAAACGAGAAATTTCCAGACCGCCCAATGTTCCCAATTGCATTACGGCTTCGTTGTCTTTTATTAAACTGCTGTGTTCTTTGCAGGGACAAAATTTATGTTCATCACTCCCATCTCAAGAAACCTTAATATACAAATTTTTATAGCAACAGAAAAATAAAAAAAGTTTTGTTCACAATTGATAAATACTTTCGTGGTTTTTAGTTTTTTTTCTTCGAAAATCACAAAAACAGTGATAAATTTAATTCGAGCCCACCAACCTACTCAAAATTTGAGAACGTATGTAGGGGGATGAATGAAATGATGTGCACACTGCATCAAATTTTGTATCCCCAGATCATGCATAAATTAAAGAAACGTTGATTGCTAACTAAATTTAAAAATCTTTCAATGATACATATATTATACCCCAACGATTTTTTTTTTTAATTTTTAGCTCTTTTATATTTATATATTTTTTAATTAATAAAATTAAATCGCTAATAATACTCGTATTCCCATAATATTTTTGATTAAGGACATATTACAGTAAGAACTTTTTTTTTCTCACTTGGTGAATTGAGAAGTCGTTGCTTAGAATTATACGGACAAATTATCAATCTAAGTTATATATTATTATTAAACTAAAAGAAAAAATTCTCATGATTCCTCATTGAGATTCAAAAATAATAAAACATACAACCTATTAGGCTTTAATTCATTAGTTAATATATTTCCATCTATACAATCTATCTATATTATGAACTTGAAAATCGAAGAATTTTAAACATTTTTTATGTTGTTTAATATGCAGCATTGCATGTTAATATTACATTGAACTATTACACTGAATTTTAGTACCATCGATTTTCATTAAGCTGATGGCAAATCCTACCTCTAAACATGGCTAGTCTCTATTAACTATTTCTAATTATTAATCAGGAGGAAGGTGAATACGAGGAATAATTAGTGGTCTATGAATAGACATAATCCTGCTCTACTCTTCAGCTTTCGAATTAACTATTTAATTAATACGCACATATTTATTCATTTTTTCCGCTGTGCTTTGTTTTAGCGATTTAGTACATCAAGCCATAAAGGTCATAAAATAAAGCATTAAAATGGAAGATGTTTAATGACTAATGATTTAAAGCTTAACGAATAGTTTTATATAATATAGGCACGTTCCCCTACACCAATCGACCACTTATTTTAGGTGGATAATTTCCTGGTTTCATATGAATATTTTTTCATGTGGTGAAGATGGTCGTGGGGTGTGGTCAGCAAATAAACACTCATAAACAAAAAAAATATTTATTCGTGCCGACGTTTCGACCTGAATTTTAGGTCTTCATCAGGGCAAAAAAACAAAAAAAAGATAACTACCATCATTCTGAGAAACATTCAAATTGTTTTTCAGTTTTTTAGACTCTACTTACAAATCTTATGTTGTACATATCTTCTTACCTCTATAATATTATATTTCATCTTTCATTGTTATCAATCTACTACTACCTACATCCATGGTTATTAATTAACTATTCTATTTTCAATCTATTTTTCCAAATTTTTCAGTTTACTTATTTCTTTTAATTTTTATGTTTCTCTGAATGTTGGTTGTTGTTTCTTTTTGTTTTTTAGACCTGAAGTTCTGGAAATATCGGAACTAATAAATAATTGTTTGTCTATTTGTACTTATTTGCTGACCGCACCCCCCAACCGTCTTCTCCAAGTATTAATCTACGGAACTATCAACACCTCATAATATTTTTTTAAATTTCATCATAACACAATCCTCGTGGATAGGAAACTTAGTATTGGACTAAGAAAACTGAACGTCGAAAAATTTAAAGGGAATACCAAAAATTGTTCTAAGTTAAATTTGAGAGAGAAATTGAGTATTTACAGGACAGAAGGCAGTAAAATGAAACCTACTTTTAGTATGGAACCTCTCGACACTTCATTCCCCATGTGAGTTTTTAAGTAACCAGTACCATTTTTTACCACCATTTTTAAGGAGAACTCTCCTAGACAACTGTTTCTCTAACAAGTTATTGTTGCCTACATCCATCGTTTGTGTCAAGAAACTTAAGAAATCGATTTCTTGTTTTTCAAACATTTTTGAGAGGTAAGCTGGATTAATATTATTACGAAAAGTGTAATTTTGTAGTGCGCGATTGTTACAAACTAGATCTTTTACCTCTTTAATTTGAATTCGTTGAATACCTGCTGTTACCAGATATTAATGACCGATATATGAAAGTAAACAAAAAATTAAAACAAAAAAAAATTAAGCTCGGTTTCACGTTCCCATATGTGGTCGTGTATATAAAATGAAATTGATCAAATAAAATCCCTTTGATGGGCTTAAATAGCGGCTCGCTCATATAACCTTCTCATAACAAATAATCCTCAATAACTCCCTCCTCCTCCCCCCCCCCAGTATTGTACGAATATAGCCAATCATATTCCCCTCCCCCCTCCTCCAAGATTCATTCTTTCATTGAATATGCGCCAGGAGCAAAGGATATTGATCAAATTAGATATTAATCGATAGCGAATTTCACAACACGAACCGCCTATTAGATATTTAAATTTTGACATTAAAGTATTTTTATTAATTTACAAAGGTGAAAAATAAACAAACATTATTATGACTTGTCACTCTGATTAAAACTTAGGCCGTAATGTAAAAAAAAAAATTATATCTGACTCAAAAAAATTATACTTTGTAAAAAAAAAAAACTGCTAATTTCACACAAAAATAATAATCATAGGTCCACCACATAGTCAGAGAAGTATAAAATCGTATGAAATTTCGAATTTTTTAAATATTATATTATTTCTTATTGACACACAGAATTAACAGTGAGAAAATAAATATTACATTTTTTTTTTATGTAACACTTAGATAGTATGTTGTAATATCAACAGTTCCTTCATGAATTATGTAAAATACATATATTCAGTAATACTTTTTAATTATCAATGAATTCTTTTGCAAACGAATAGTTTATTAATCAAAACCTATAAGAGCATATTTGGCAACTTTTATTTATTTATTTTTAGTACCAATAAAAGTTACTGTTTCGTAAACGATTTTAATTAAATAAAATATATATAAGTAATTGATTTTTTTTCTTACTTATTTTTCGTATCTGAAAATTTTAATAAAATATTTTAAAATTAACTACTGTTGAATTCAATTTTTGAATTATTGTAATAAATTTAACACATTTTCATACATTCTCACTCACTCGTTTTTTTTTTTTTTTATTTAGGTGTGAATATATGGCACAATATCGCGCGCTGTATTGTCTGTACGTTTGCATTAAAAGGCCTCCGTACGGAATACAAACAAAAATTTAATTAAAATTTATCAGGCAATTTTTTTTATTTATTTTACGAGATAGTTAATCTTTTTTCTCTTGGAAATTCATTAAAAAAATCTACAAATATACATAAACTTTTTTAATTATACATTTTTTTTACTATTTTCGAAGGAGAGGAGAAAATATTTTCAGATTTCCCTCACAAATTACAATTATTTTTATTCTAGATATCCATTTGAAAAACTTAAAAAAAAATAAAAATCAATTCACTACATGTTTATAAACTGATAAAATATTAAAATCACGATTGCTTCTCTCTTAAACGTTAAGTTCTCATTTTTCATGAATAAAATATACTTTTTATTTATTCATTTTCTTTTATAAAATAGTTTTGTAATTTTATCGTGCATTATTAAATAGTATAAATATTTAAAACAATAATTATAACAAGCATAATGAAACGAAAATACACGGTAGAGTATTGATAAAGTTAAACTTAAATTATAAATTGAAAATTTCTTTCCACCACCATTTTTTAAAAAAATTAAATTAATTCTTGTTTTTTTTTTAAAGAAAACAAACTAGATTAAATTTGAAAGATCTTTTTTTGTTAAAATTTTTCTAACATGTAATAATAAATAAAACCTTCGGTTCTACATCACTTCTACTTTGAGGGCCAAGAATTATAGTATTACAGAAAATACACAGGTTGGAAAATTTACATAAAACACATATTACAAACAAAGGTATACGCTCAAGACTGGTATGTATACTATATCAGTATTTATTAATGTTTAAAATATTTCAGTTCATAAATAATTAATACATAATTAAATAATATTTAGTACAGAAAATACGCAGGTAGGAAAATTTACATAAATAGGACATTTTACACGCAAGTGTAGACACCTCACACTTGTATGAATGCTATACTAGCATGTGTTTAATATTTAAAATGCTATCGCTTGGAAATAATTGTTTTCAATTATTTAAAGATTAAATCATATTATGTAATCTACAATGTTATTCACTGTGAAATTTTAATTTATTGATCATATAATTGTATCACCTTAGAGGGCGTTTTGGGCATAAAAAACTTAGTCTGTGCTAACATATACAATTTTCCCTCTAATATCGGCCTTCGATTTATTGAGTAGACTACAAAAGTTTGTATACTGTATCAAGCTTGTATTTAATGTTTAAAATGACGTCGCTTGAACACGGTAATTTAAAAGTATTCAAAAATGAACATCATTAAATATATAATATTTTTCACAATGAAATTTTAATTTGCTCAATATATAAATATAATATATCAACTCGGAAGGCGTTTTTTACATCTCAAGCGAAACTTTTTCCGTTAATATATATTATTCTGGATTCACTAGCGACTTTCGATTCATTGAGTAGAAACACTAGTATACTATGCTGCAATAAATTTAATATTATCCCTTTAATTATTACTATTATTTATCATAATTAGAAAATTAATTCATTTCATTGAAGAAATGAGCGAAGGGAGGTGTTATGTGATATTTAAGGAGTTTTTCTTTTTGAATAATACATTTAAAACTAGTTTCTGCATAGAAAATTTGATTTTTGTAAATCTTAAATTGCGATAAATTTAAGAAGTTAAAAAATGAGTTTTCCGTCCAAAATAGAAATAAATTTTTCATTGTTTGTTACATGACGTATTCATCTACTTCAATTAATATTCAAGTAGAAATTTATTATTTAAAACATTGAATACTTTCAAAGAATCTTATTCAAGAGCGGTCGGACTTAATATTAGCAAGAAAAAATACACGGCAATAATAATTCTTTTTTTCAACTTTTCTTTTTTATGTCTTCTTTCCGTTGAAACAGTTTGACATTTTTAAATTCATTGATTAAATATATCATATTAGCTTAACTTGCTTTTTCGGAATCTTAATCGGAACCTTCTCTGCGCACATCTTAACAAGAACGATTTTATACTTACTATCGGCTTTCGATTAGAGCAGAAATATATAACTCGAAACAAATTTAAGCTAAAAATCGTTATTTTAAAACAGAATAAATTGGGGAAACAGCACCGCACTCGCGTCTACAGTTTCTTATAATGTCCCTCACCAGAAAATCCGTCTTAGCATCTTCTTCAATCTTCAAGTCACGGGCTTAACAATCAAATATTGACCTTTCATTAACTCAAAGACTTAAAGGCTTTTAGCCGGCTTATTGTCGAGAATAAAGTCCCCAGCTATTACTCAGTAAAATCTCCCCTTAATTGTTATGTAAAATGTGTCCCTGTCTCAAAACGTTTGTATCAGGGAACATCACTGTGGCTCTTTTTCTGTTTACATTTTTTAAAAAATTAAATAATGAATACATATTTCCAAAAAAGTATTTTTTCAACCCTTCTTCCTTGCTCAAAAATCATCTTATCAGGATGAAGGGCTACTTGGCCATTTCAGATTATATTTTCCAAAATTAATCATATACCTTAAATATTTTGGTTTCCCTTTTTTTAAGCTAGAAAAATTGCTTAGTTACTTTTTTGCATTCTGTGAATTTTTTTCTCATCAAAAATTAAATGACAGATTTATTCAATGAATACTGAGCCTTATTGTTGTTTTTAATATAATCTACTACTGAAGAAGACAAAAAATGTGAATTTTTTTTTTCTATTAGCCAAACACCGACTATAATCTTCAATAACCCACAAGAATTGTGGTCGTGCTTAAATCACAGAGAATCAGATCATATAATTCACAATTAACAAGTATTTTTCTGGACGGATTTTTAGGTGAGCCCCGCTTCCTAGCCCAAAAAAACAAATTTGCAGGAAGGAGGGCTACGGGAAAATGCTAAATAAATTTATGAAAATTATTTGGTGCTAATTTTTTTTTTCTTTTGTTTTTTTTTTAGATGTTTGTAATGTAATGAGTAATAGAGTTGCTTTTTGTAGCAGATTTTTTTTTTTTTTTCAATACTTGAGAATGCGTCATATTATCGTTCCTTTCATACATATGTACATATATTAATATTGCCTTAAATAAAATCTTATACAATTTAATGTATTTTAGTTTACAACACCTATAGTTGAATAGGAACACTATCTGAATGATAATGTTTCTGGAATTTATTTATAAAATAAACACTTCCTAGCATTAAAAAAAATGGAGTAAGAAGTACCAGGGAAATTATAAATTTTTTTTTTATTCATTTTTTTATTATATTTTTTTCATTGTCGAAATACATTTATTTCACTTTATTTATTTTTATGAGATACAACAGACTTTAATAAGTTGTTTGTTTTGTTTTTTTAATTTTTTTTTATGTTCAAGACTAGTAAATTTCCACGTTTTAAAAAATAAAATAAAAAACACATTTACCAATACAATAGTTCTGCGATGTCACGGCACTGTGTTAACGCAAAAAAATCCTATTTTTACGTTCACTATTTTGGTAAAATTTCCTACCTTGTGATACAGCCGGAGCCAACAGATTGACTAAGATCCACAGCACGAAGAGCATCTTGGTGCCTCTAACAAGAAGAGACTTGGTTAAGTCTTCAAGTTGAAAAGAGAGGAGCACAGTTCATGACGTACTTTTCGAGTGGAGACGGCACAGACGAACCTAACCCTCGGAGCTCCGCGGTGCCACTGAACCAGCCTTCTCCCCCCACCACCACCCCACACCTGTTAACTTAGCGCTCTAATTAATATACTGCCATACTATTGGCCACTTTTTAGTCGAACGGTAGCCATACCTTCTGTCATGGCCAATAAAATTGTCGATAACATCGACTCGAGTGGAGAGTTAATCGTAATATCTCTCACTGACTTCTTTAGTTGGCTACTCGTTACAGAAAAAAAAAATTCACTTTCTTAAATTTACAATTTTATCAAAAATAAAATAAGTAAATGCATTACCTGATTACTTAATCGTGATTATCTTGTGAAGAAATGAATCTTTGATTGAACTTCAATAACTATTCTACGTTAAGGCGGTTCCGCTACCAACTTCTTTCAGATGCGTAGGAGGGTTATCGGAATAGATTAGTACAAAAAACGAACTCGTGGGTCTGTATCGGTATGGATTTTAGTATAGAAGGTTATATGAAAATCCGCGATCTTGAAATGGAAGAAATACACAACTTAAATTCTGACCAATTCGATTCAAAATCATAAATAAAAGAAGAAGAAAATTCTCAAAATAAACCACCGTATTCTTTCGTGAGGAATATGAAGAAAATTTATGATTCAAGGAAGATCCGGGTAATTTTGTAGAGTTTTCAAACTAATTTTTTAGACTCAGCCCAAGCTCAAAAATCTTAGACATACAAAATTAAATTTCCCAAGCTGATAATCTAAATTTAAATTATTATAGCGCTCTCCCTCTTTTTATGTTACTAAATTGCAATTCAAAAATTCTCATTGATACTGCAGCAACGAAAACGTTTGTATCAACACGTATTACAACTAAATATTCTAATGATAAGATTACAAATGAACTTTTTAGAATAACTAGTGCTCATAGTCTTTCATTGCAGAAACATAACACCACAACAGATTCATCAAAATTATTTCCACAAACTAAAACCCTCCTTGAATTAGCAACTTTTTGTTTTTACCGAAAATTCGATTTATTATAATTTTGTTTAATCTCGTAATTTATTATGGTAATAAGCCCCCTCACTCGAAATTCACTTACTCAGTAAGAAATAATTATAAAAATTTCTATTAAAAATATTTTCAATGGAGAACGTAGCATCGTAAAACTTCATCATTATGGAACTCCTCAATATTTCAGATTGAATACTAAGTACCTAAGCGATTACCATTGGAAATAGTTGTTTTCCTAGATGATTGTCTATCAACCAAGATAATAACATATAATAGACTGGTTGTCTATTGGCATATATTGATTCAAGAGACTTTCAAAATTGATTACCAGTTTTTTTAAACATTTATATATTGTAAACTTCTTTAATTATTACGAAGTGTATGTTGACAGTTAGGTTTTTTTAGTGTATGATTGTTATCAACTAGTTCTCTTACCGCTGCCATGGAATACGGAAAGGAAATTTTTCGTATAAGGAAACTTATTCGGAACAGTTATAACTGCGTTTTTCAAAAGGCTGGTAATATGAAACCACTCTTCTAAAATGTATTACTTGCCATTAATTCAAATAATCTTTTTATATTAATGCAGATATGCATTAATTGCAATATTTCGAATATTATTTTCAATTTTTTATAATGTATGATGCCAAAATAAACTACATTGAATTGAATTGCACACACGCCCAAATAAGGTTCTTATTTCATTTTTACAAATAAAAAAGAAGATGGCCACGAGACCAGCTAATGTAAAATGTCATTAGAGTGCTACCAATGGGTAGTTTCTCTACACGCCTGTAACACTCCAATTTAACTTAGATCAGATTTACTAAATGTATTATAATGTACAGTTGTAAATAGCAATAAATAAAATATTAAAAAAAAAAAAAAAAGTTTACAAAAAAAAATATGAAATGCAAAAAATAATACTATAATGAAATGAAATGAAAAAATAATTTTATTCTGGGACATATGTCCACTAAGAATAAATACATGGTTAATACATTAAGATTTTTGTCTGGCAAGCATTTACAAGTTTCCAGTACGTAAAATGACATTACATTGGGATATTGGTTTAACTACTGTTTATAATGTTAATCAATATATGGCTATTTATTTGATTACAATGACGCGGAGGTTTGGTTATATAATAAGTGAAGGAATTGGTGTCGTTTAAAGGACAGAATGGATGAGGACTGGCGGATGGAGATGGGAAGAGAATTCCAGAAGGAAGTTCCACGTAAGACGAAGGATTTGCTAAAGAAGGCGGTTCTATAAGAGGGAATATATAAATCAATCGGTTGGGATCTGGTTTTTAATGAGTGGATGGATGAACGAAGAGTGAGGAATTCTAGGATATTTGTAGGTTTTTTGATTTTAAGAACTTGGAATAGGAAAATATCAAGGAGGTATTGCCTTAGGGAGGTTGGATAGAGCCACTTCAACTCGGTATACCAGCGGGAGACTTGAGAGCGCCTTGCAAACCCAAAAATAAATCTTACAAAGCAATTCATTTGTAAAGACCCTATTTAAAAAACAAAAATAAATAAATAAAAAATGTAAAAAATGAAATGAAATAATTTGTGTAGCCTTTCAATTAAGACCTAAAGTAAACCAACAGTGAAAACTTTGTTCCACAGGGATTTTTGAAAATAAAGTTAAGATGTATTTGAATACAGATACGTTGCCCTGTGACTGTCTAAGTAATGAAGATCGAAGTGTCCATCAAAAGAAGGGCAGTAGTGAAACCTTGAAGTATATATATTTCACCAGTTTCCTGAGATCTAATAGATCGTATTATAACAAATATGAATGTACAGTGATCATTGTAAACCATTTTCTTTAAGTGGGGCCCGGAAATTGCCCGTTTGAGATAGTCGCATATCTTTTGATTGGTGGGAGAGGAGTGTATCTACATTGTTAAAGGAGCTTAAATTAAAGAATATATTTAATGAATTATTTAATATTTCCGTTGAAATACCCAGTAGATCGTGATCCACACCCATTTTGGTTTTATAGCATAGCGGAGTTTGAATGACCGCTGTTCCCGTGTATAGATGGGAAGGTAGCGATAAATTCGATCTTGTAGATATAGTTTCGACGTTGTTCGGACCAAGGAAGTGTTTTGGTAACCCTTGATGGTATCACCAACCTTATCTTATTTTAATTATCATTATTTAAAATACTTTTTTTAAATAATTGTAATTAATCATTAAAAATAGCAATCACGCAGATGTAATATGAGATGAGAAAAAAAAGAAGTGCCATGTTAGGTTGTTAATTAATGGATAGTAAGTTAAAAACTATGTTCAAATGTATCAATTTCTGTTTATAGTATTCCATAAAGATTCTTTGAAACCATTGGATTCGATCTTATATCAAAGACGTAAGCCAAATTATACAACAAAAAATAATTTATCAACAATTAATTTAGAGCTATGAAATTAATTTAACTTAAAAATTAAGGTCAATTTAAAAACTTATGGTACATATTTTAAAATTAGGGTCATGATAATTGTTAAATTTAGCGCCATTGCCATTTTTTTATTAATTAATATTTATCTTGCAATTCCCTTTTGTCTAAATGTTTTCTTATTATTGTTAATAAATATAAGACTCTTTTGATGTAACAATTATTATGGTAACTAAATTGACGGTGAATTAGGAGATTTTTTTTTAATTGCTTAAAAAGCTATGTCGTTTGGCGTAACGCACTAACTTGTTTCTTCTAAAATTTAGAAAATATATTTCTACCAAACTAAAGGTATCGACTAATTTTATTATCTCATTTCTAATTATTCAGTGCTCATAAAAGCAGTGTTAATATAACGTGTAGAACACTAATAAAAGTTTATATAAACTTTGTTCATGCCAATAATACAACAGCCAAGAGAACAAACAACAAACGATACCGAAGAACTGTAATTGCGATCGGAAGAAATCGGGAGCTCTCGTCTTTTTCCAACTCGGACTCAAGTATATATTTTTACTCCTTTATTCATTAAATTCTTTAGTATTTTGTGTTTATCCATCGTTTAATATTGCTATCAATGATAACTTTTTTTTTTTAAAGATTTTTTTTTTAAATTGTCATTTAAGAACTATGAGACTAATTCAATGAGGATAACATCTATTTAGTATTATTTTTTTTGTTTTAGAGAAAATACTAAAAAAGGGTAAAATTTATTTTCAAAAATGTGACACTTTTGGTTAGTCGATTTTACCGAAAATATTGGAATTTCAGTTTCGTACAATTTATCGTTTCTTAGGCTGTTCTTTCACACTTATCAGAATTGGGCAGTAATTAAATACTTTCGTAATTAACTACTTTTTCAACTACTAAATACTAGGTATGTAATTGCAATTGCAGTTACAAAAATGTAGCTGGCAACTGTAGTTGTATCTTCTTGGTTTTGAAATTACAGTAATTGTAGTTGGTATTCATAAATCCAACTACTAGTTTAAATAATATGTAGTTATAAAAATAATTATAATTAGTAGTTGTAATTGTAACTGTAGTTATTGGGTAATAAATACAACCACATACTTAGTAACCATGTTTCATTTAATTTGGGAAAATATAAAGTGGAATTTACATTTATTTTCGTTATTTTACTTAATTTTTGTTTCTTTCGTTAGTTTTCATTTATTTGCATTAAAACTATTTTTTGTTACGCGTAGTTTACAATAAAATGTATACAATTATGTAGGTTATGTAATATAATAAAATTTCGAATATAAAGGCATAGCAGGTAGTTATTTTTTAACAGCCTCAAGTACTTCAATCACTGTTTTACACAGTTTTTTAAAGTAACTAACCGAGTAACTGCAGTTTCAACTACAACTGTAGATGTTTTTGGAACTATTGATTTTATCAACTATTAACTGTAGTTGTGAAATTGAAATTACAATTATTATTTTTCTTAATAATTTATTTATTGTTATTTACAAATATACACATCAAGTAAATTTGCTGTAAGTGATATTATGACATGATACAAACATGTGGAAAATCTACCCATTTATAGAACTCCAAAAACATTTCTAAAGGAGAAGATCTCGAGGCCATTTTCTTTTCAGACGCCTAGGAGGATTATTAGGTAGTGAAGGAGAAGCCAGGTTAGAAACGAGTTGGTTTGGGTGGTTGGGAAGTTTATCAGGGAAGGATTGGTATCTGGTTCTGGCCAAATAGGCAACATATGGGACATTGAGGTCCTGATGGATGATTTGATTTGTGACAAAATAAGGAGCATTAAGGATTTTACGAAGGATTTTGGACTGTAAGGATTGGATTCGGAGCTCAACTCCGTATGTCCAGATAGACCTTATAACAGTATTTTGTAATGGATTGGAAGTTTGGACCGTTGGTCTAGTAAATGTTGTAATAGTCGGAATCGACGAGCAGTTTCCTGTCTTTTCAGTCTTGTATGAGGATTTCATGTCAGTCGTTTTTCCAGATTTAGTTCTAAGTAATCTGTTCAACAGGAATAAGTATAATTATGTTATTTGAAAAATGTAATTCCCTATTAACAATAACTAATTATATTAGTAATTGTAGTTGTAACTACATTTCAACTAATGTAGTTATAACTTGTAACTTGTAATTGTAATTACAATTTAGCCAAACTTTGACACACACAAACGCTCACAGATTATTTTGAGACTTGGTTATTAAGACTAAGAGGACATCAAAAAGTTTCCGGTCGAAAACTCAAATCGAAATTTTATAAGATCGTAATATTTACACTCACTATAACTAAAGCGAAATTAAAAATATAATTATCATAATAAAATATTGATAAGCATATTATGTACAATTAATGATTTCTTATAGGCTACAGATAATAAAGCCTTAAAGAATAAAGTGTACCAACACCACAAGACATTGAATAAGGCTTAGAGGTTGCCCAGAGTCATTCATGAGGTATATTAGACATCCTGTCCTAGGCCACTAATTACTGCACTTCTAATAGAGACTAGTTAGTGAATGAGTCAACCAGTAATTCTCACTAACTTACGTAGATAATTGTTTTAAAAAGCTTCATTTTTTTTTTTTTTTTTTTTTTTTTAAGCAACAAGATAAGAACCTAATATCTGTTTGTGCTTTCTACTTAACATCATAAAAGGAAATCCGGGACACGGCACGCCTATGAAAGAGACGAATCGCGTTGGTTGTAGGAGTTTTAGAGGGGTGCAGTGGTCAGCCATACGTGACTCCTCATAAACCTAATTTCAGTTTTCTAGAGGGTGCCGATACTTTATTCAATAAGCTATGGAGTTACTTTATCCCTCACCAGTCTGAATGGGCTCCCTTGCAGGCCTGACAATTTTTTAGAATTCTCAGTTAGAATTCTAGAATCGAAAATTCCGGATACGGTTCTGAATAATTTATTGAGACACAGCTTTAATACAAAATATTGTTGGCGTATTTTTTTTCTCATTCTCTTGCCGATATATGGAATACATATAAAAAGGAAAATATTCCGATCGTGCAAAATTTTGAAATTGAGTTTTCCACACGTTTATGGCCCCCGTGTCCAAGCAACCGAGGCCCGCAAAATGGCCAATGTATGAAAAGCGTAGCACAAGAACGAAAAATTGTACATCACTGAAATTACATATTTAGGGCTTATGTTTATGTTTATGGTTGCGATGTTACAACAAATTATTCGTTAAAATCGACCCCCCGGAAGTTCCACTTAAAAGAATTGATTTTACACTTTTTATAGGATTCCAAAAATTGACTTCAATTATTATGATTAAACGCAGCGAATCAATGTACAAATAAGTGTTCTTAAAATGACGAAATTTTTTGTTTAATTCACTTAATATCTTAAATTTGGTAATTTGAAATAAAGAACCTGTTCCCATTGTTAGCAATAATAATAAATGGATTAATACGAAATTTTAAAAAAATTGATCGATTATTAAAGCAGGAAAAACACAAACAGGAGATCGAATCGGCCAGAAACGTCCGAACTCTTTCGATCACATTCATGTCCCGATCACACTACCTCAAAAAAATAAGCAGTTCCCATTGTTATCAATAAAAACCATTGAAGAAGTGCAAAATATCTGAGAATTATATGAATAACTAAAGGATATAAAAGGAATCTGACTCGACCGGCAAAACCCCAGACTATCCGATCTTTCTCGACTGCATTCCGGCTTCATTATCTTTTGTTAAACTGTTATATTATTGGTAGGAACGAAGTTGATATTCGTTATTTTCACCTCTAATAGTACGTGAAAGCTTTTTTAATATCCACCAGATTTAAATAGCCAGGTAGAAACGATTATTTATTTTTATTTACATATACAACGTATTATTGATATTAATTAAATGTTAAATAACCTAATTAATATCAGCCTTTAGGTGACCCTGAAGTTCAAGTAATTTTCATTGATAGGCAAAGGTGAAATATTATAAGCTTCGGGCATGTATTTTGCTCCTGTTGCCGGACAAATGAATTGTATTAAAAGAGTTCGAATTCTCACGAAAAATTAACCTGGTATTAATTGTATAATCATTAATTCCATGTAGTATGGCTCTTCCGGGGAGTATATTAACAATTTACAATTTTACAAAATTATATATGTAAGTGCGCGGTAGCTACGGAGTAACGCGCATGGCTACTAACTCCAAGGGTCCTAGTTCGAACCCGGCTGGGCAGAAAATTGTTTTCTGTTACACTGCAGACGTGAGTCAAATCCTGTGGTTTCTGGAGCCCTCCTGGGGCCCACCCAGCCTCCTAAATTGAGTACCCCTAATAGGATGAAAATCTGGCGGTCGAGCGTGATTTTGACCAAATCACCCCCTTATACAACCGTTCGTCTAGTAACAGTACTTCCTACAAACTTCTGAATCCCTGACTCTTCAAGGGTTGTTGTGATACAGATTTTTTTAGATATAGGTAATTATGCATCATAGGCCAGTTCCAACATAACACCACGGTTTTTCCGTCTCTAGAGCTGTATCTTGCATGCAGGGGCCGTGCGATTTGGGGCGCAGGTCCCAGAGCACTGGGTACGGAACGTTGTGGGTTCTCATCTCACCTAGGGCAGTTAATATTTATTTCTCAGCGGTCCCCAGAAACGAATCTTGACACTCCTGCCCTAGTTAGTACGCGGCGGCAACTCAGGTAGCCTAAAATTGGTCCTTTTATCCGTCAGGGGTTGGCGGACTGCTTCTTCCCACTATATAATAACACCAATAGGCTTATAGTTTGTACTTGGTACAATATCTTATTTGTACAGTGCTGATTTGTTCTTTTGAACTTTCCAACTACTATTCTAACAATACAAACTGTAGTTTCTATATTTGTGTTAATGTAGTAATACAAATTATCTTTCATTACGAAACAAGGTCCTGTTTGATGATAAATAAAACTCGTTTCTAAACAAGCTTAAATATTCATTACTATCTAAACAATTCATTCCAAATAATCAAATGAAAAGAAAAATGAATCATGATAGTAATTTACGAGTCCAGGAAATGATACATAGTGAAACTGAAAGCTCGAGAAATACTGATTTTTTTCTTTCACTTATCTATGTATGGAATTTTGTAATCGTGCAATTCTCAAAATCGAGTTTTTGACAGAAATACATGTTTTAAAGTCCACTTTGTCCAAATAATCAAGTCTCGCAAAATGGTCTATTACAAAAACGCAGACCAGTGAACAGCTTAGCCCAAAAATAAAATTACATATTTAGCCGGGTAAATGCCTAGGATGTGACAGCAATTTTTTCGATAAAATAAACTGTCCGGTGGTACCACTTTATAGAATCGATTTTACAATTTTTTTTTTTTTTACTCAAAAACGGCTCCAACGGTTTTGATTAAACTCGGCATATCAGAGTGTAATTAAATGATAATATAATATCAGCTAGGGCTTATCCTCATTAAAAAAGTCTTACAGGGCTTTAACGACGAATTTAAAAAATAATTATCTGAAGTACCTTTAATTAATTTTGTGTAATTTAAATAACAGTTCTTATCGTTATCAATAATAAAAAATGAATATGTGCAAAATATTAAAGAATTATATGAATAACTAAAGGAGAAAAAGGAATCCGAATCGAACAGGAAAAGTCGAGACCATCCGATTTTTCTCCATTTCATTGCGGCTTCGTTATCTTTTGTTGCACTGTTGGTAGGACCAAAGTTGATAATCGTTATTTTTACCTCTAATAGTAAGTATAGAATGTAGCCAATGGGTATTTTCTCTACACACCTGTAACACTCCAATTTAACTAAATGTATTATAACGTACAGTTGTAAATAGCAATAAATAAATATTTAAAAAAAAAAAAGTAAGTAAACGTTTTGTGATGCACGCATTTCATCAGATTTTTTTTTTTATATAAGCACCTCCCTATTAGTGAAAAGAGTTGGCATTAGGAGGGTACGGCATGTAGTAAGAATGCCCGATTAAAACATATCCAAGAGGATGCCATATGGGAAATCGGATGGAAAACGACAAGGACGTCCCGGATCAGATGGCTGGACGATGAGGAGGATCTAAGGCGGTTGAATATTCAAAAATGAAGGGAGAGAGCAAGAGACCGTGAAGATTGGTTGGCTATGGTGGAGGATGCCGTAGTGCTATAATAATAATAATATATTTTGTTAAACTGTGGTTTATTTGCTGGAACAAAATTTATATTCGTTATTCCTACCTTGGAATAAATTGGAGAAACCCAAAAATACGAATTTTTACAGCGACAGAAAAATTATTTTGTTCATAATTTTTGCCATCTTTGGTCATTAGATTATTTTATTATAAATTACAATATGGATTACTTCAACGCAATTGCAAAAAAAAGTGGGGGCTAGGTAGAGTGGTAAGTGGAAGTTGTGTGATGTGCATTGCCATGGAATTTACATCCTCAGCAGGCCATGTAACGTCCCACTCACATGAAGTTTTATTGAAGAAGAAAGCAAAAATTTTTGTTCACTTTTCAGTACTCAATATTCTGTGAAAAACGTGCTACACGAAGTTCACATAATACGATATATTATCTGTTTACTTTCACATACATTAAGTATATAAAAAGGGCTAGTATTGTAATTTTATCCCAGATTTCAACCGGAATACCCATTTTGAATTCCTCACTTCAAATAACCAAACATTACAAAATAGTGTGTGTATTTGTGTCCCTGGTTACATGTGCATAACCTAAAAGGAGGTATATGCCTGGATAATTTTAATTCAACTTATGATATGTATAATCAATCAATTCTTGATGATGAAATCTCTCTAATAATAGTATTTGAATCCGCTAGAATATAACATTATATCCTAAAAAATATAAAATATGACAAAAAAAAAAAAAAAAAAAAATCAATAATTAAAAAGGAACTCAAAAATAACAGTTATTTTTAAAAGATGCTTCGGATGGACGAAGTCTTAAAAATATAAAGGAAATGGATAGCACGAATTGTAGCTCTTGCTCAATCTCTTCTTTATCCGGATGACTTCGTACTCATAGCGGAATCTGTCCTGAATCTTCAGCAAACTATAGTAACCAGAACTGTAGAGAAAGGTCGTGCTATCAAACGCCTATAAATGCAAAGTCATCAAAATTGGATGCGAACCTGGTGATGTGAAGAGTAAAAATCCTTGAGACAGTATAAAATTATAGGTTTATCAGACATAATAAAGATTAATGTTACATAAAAGATTATTATATGAAATATCTTAGAAGTGTAGCAAGCCGGATCTTGAGAGACCACATCAGGAATGATAAACCGAGAGAGGATTTAGAAATGAATTATTAACTTAGAGAAGAAATAATTAACTAGGTTCGGCCAAGTATACAGAACTAAAAAGATAAAAATGAAATATAAAACCACGAATCACTCAAGTTCCTGGAAGCTAGGACCCATTGGCAGATCAAGAATGTCGTGGATGGATCTTATACCTCGATTAGCAGAGAAGATATAGTACAAGAGCCCAAGAGAAGAAAAAAGGCAGTTATCTCACCCCAATTTTTTATTACTTTAACGAAAACTATGTATAATTGCTAGTCAAAATTCATGAGCCTACCTAGTATAGGTAGGGGGAATAAAAAATGGCGGCTGTTTCAAAATCTTATAAAACATTAATTTTTCATTCGGAGCTGTATATCTTAAAAACTACCAACAAAACTAGAAAATCTAAAATAACATAAAAATTTCATAAAAATGTATGTAAATAAATTGGTTTATTGTTGTTCGGACAAATTTTCATTTGCCAAATTTATATTCATATGTGAATATCATAAAAACTACTACCCCTACGAAGATAAGTGTCATAAACTACTTTATAGTAAGTTTAATTTCCTTTATTTTGAGTGTTGGCAGACATATGTACGTCCTATGAATATAGAGATATATTTTTTCAAAAATCCAACATTTTATACGAACAATTATAAATTAACGTTTTGTGAGTTTATTTTGTCAAATATCATAAAACCTACTACTCCTACAAAGATAAACAATTTTAAATCAATTTTTTTTTTTTAGCAAATATCATGAAAACTACTATTCTTACAAAGGTGAAGATCATAAAATTATTTATAGTGTATTAAACTAGCTTTAATTTGAGTGCTAATGGACATCTGTACGTCTCATAGTTCCTGAGATATAGATTTCTCAAAATAAATTAGCTAACTACTAATCTTTCAGAAGATTTTTAAGAAATTTTGCTTTCATTTCTAATTATACAAAGCTATATCTCGAGAACTATTGGACGTAAATAGCTCTTAGGGCTAATATTTCAGCAAATTTACTCTTCTTTAAATAATGTTCTCTTAGATTTTCTAGTGTTGTTGGTAGTTTTTAATACATAGAGTTCCGAATGAAAAAAATAATGTTTTGAAACAGCCACCATTTTTTATTCCCCCTACCTATACATGGCATACTCATCAATTTTGACTAGTAATTATACATAGTTTTCATTAAAGTAATCAAAAATTGGGGTGAGATAACTGCCTTTTTTTCTTCCCGGCTCTTGTACTAATAGAAAAGAGGTAATACTCCAGGAAGACGTTTACAAGTGACGAGGACGATTTACATGGTAACGATTTCGTTCAGTTTTATGTTAACATTACATTTAACTGTTATTCAAAATTAACTTCCATTGAAATAGATGATTTCGATCATCCCTAATGCTAGTGAAAATTTAAAATATATAAAATTTAAGCATAAAACATGGCCAAATTCTCTGAGCGCCCACTGGCTTTTAATAACAGTGACGCGGTTGAGAGGGAAGCGCCGGGATCTTCCAGAGTCCTGCATTTCCTCCACAAGTGGGAAAAGAGCTCGGTTCGGAGTTCACTTGGCTGAATATAAATAGGAATGATTGTGTAATATTATTTTACTTTATTTTTTTTTCTTTCCTTCTCTTCTATTTATTTTTTGTTATAATTTAATCTATATGTTTGTAAATGTGCTGTGACTGTACCTTATCATCCAAATTACCATTGTCTAAAAATATGACTGAATTACAAATTAAAAATATATATATAAAAAAATTGTTAAAGCTAGAGAAAAACAAAACGAGTTCTACACTTTTCTTCTTTTAATTCCTCCTTTCTCTCATAGTTTAATTAAATAGGGTGATATCGGCAAGCGTTGCTTTTTGTTCTTCCGAGGAAAGAGTAAATCAGTGTTGAACCAGCAGGTAAATGCCGGAATTGTGGATGATTAGTTGTATCGGGATCGAACTTTCTGGTTCGTTAAACCTTCATTTATTACTTAATTCCTAGTTTATTTGTAACACATGATGTGGAAGCAACCGCATTTAAACAACAACGTTGGAAAAGTTATAGAATCAAAGAAAACCAAAGTCAAGTATAAGGAAAATTAAATATCAAACAATATTCTATAAAAGAGATGTTCCCTGTTACCCATCTTAAGCTACCCGGATTACACCCTAAGCAGCCCTCAGCGCTCTATTGTTTTGTAGGCAAATTTTTAATTTAGAATTCTCAGAAGACCTAAAAGGATATCCTCTTTTTCAGCAGAGATATCCTCATTAACTTCTTTATACGATATGCGATTTTCCTGATGGGTTTGTTAGAAGAATAATTACACAGATGAAAGGAATATGGTCCGGGTGCGGTCAAAAAAACTCAAATAGTAGAATTATACTATTTTAAAATAGTATAATTCTACTATTTGAGTTTTTTTGACCGGGTGCGGTATTCCTTTAAAATTAATATTAAGGTTTAATGGAAGATTTCTACAAGGTATGATTTATCTCGAGA
>NW_027106310.1:128904-133441 GCF_000696795.3 Halyomorpha halys | reverse complement strand
TCTCGAGATAAATCATACCTTGTAGAAATCTTCCATTAAACCTTAATATTAATTTTAAAGGAATACCGCACCCGGTCAAAAAAACTCAAATAGTAGAATTATACTATTTTAAAATAGTATAATTCTACTATTTGAGTTTTTTTGACCGCACCCGGACCATATTCCTTTCATCTTTACACACGGTCAACCAATAATCTTCCAATAAGTACACAGAGAAGAAAACATGTGGGTGGCTCACAAAATAGAAAAGGAGGATAATGATAATTGTAAATCATAAGGATGATATTTAATTATATAGCATATTGGGAGGCTAGAGGTTTTTGCGAGGCTGTTAAGGGGAGTACCTTCAAGATTAAGCTAATTAATTAATTAGAGGTTCGGTAGGTGCGCTCGCCTTCCATTTACCTACCCCCTCCAACCTCCTGGTTTATAGGCATGAATAGACTGATTAACTGGGTCGGCTTTTTATTTAGATAAACCTAAATAGATGAGAAAAGTTAAACCGCTAATGAACTTTCCCCAATTTTATTATGATATCTTATAAAATGTCGTGATACCAAACTATCACTTCTATGAGTGATGAATTTATGAGAAATAATTTTTAACCTAAGGCACGTTTCCCCTTTAGAATAATTATAATGTACAGACCTTGCCACATTTGTTAAGTTGAACTACAAAAACTTTACGATATAAAATAAAAGATAAATAAAATAATGAACGAAACTCTTAAATTTATAGGTAGAATATACAGAACAAATCATTTAGAAACTTGTAGTGATTTTGTGTCGATTATCGATGGTAACAGTGTATTGAGTTTGTATGGATTATCGATGGTAACAGTCGAGAGGTTTTTCTAAGATACGAGATAGTCAGTGTGTATTAAGTGTTTTGTTCGATTGTTATTGTTAGGTTAAGAGATTGTTGATAGTTCACAATTATGTCAATAATTATATAAGAGGTGTTTTTCAAAGTCCATACATTTTTATTTAATTACACACCCAAGTTTTACAATAAAACTTTCGATTGTAACGTACAAATTTTTTAATCCCCTGAAATATTATTAGTAGAATGAATAGAGTTTTTAACGTACAAACGTTAATAATATACACACATTGGTTATAAGCAAGGCCTGGATTATTATAGAGTAAATAAATTTAGAATATGCCATATAATATGCAATAAAAACGAGTAAAATATACAACTAAAAACCTTCAAATATATAATAAGACACATAAAATATGTTAATATGTCTACTAAAGATTCTGAATAAAGAAAGGATTAAAAATTAAACAACAATTATTTCAAATTAATATTTTTTTTCATAAACCAAAATATTTAAACAATGAGAACGGATAATAAACTAAACAATCATGCCCATTTAATATTTTGTTGGGTTTCTTGAGGTGGAAATAACGAATATAAATTTTGTTCCAGGCAAGAATACAAGAGATTAACAAAAGATAACGAAGCCATAATGCAATCCAGAAAGATTGGAGTGTCTCGACTTTCCTCGTTCTGCTCGTATTCGTTTTTTCTCCTTTATTTATTCATAAAATACTTAAATATTTTGCACTTATTCATTGTTTGTTATTGCTAACAATAAGAAATGTTTATTTTTTTTTAAGAAACAAAATTAAAAGCACTTCAGAGGAAATCTTTTTAAAATTCGTTATTTAAGCCCTGTCAGACTATTTCAATGAGGATAAGCCCTAGTTGATATTATAGATCATTTAATTGCACTCTGATATGTCGAGTTTAATCAAAACCGTTAGAGCCGTTTTTGAGAAAATAAAAAAAAATTGCAAAATCGATTCTATGAAGTGGTACTTTAAAAGTTGCCGTCACATTCTAGGCATTTACCCGCCTAAAATATTTATTTTCATTTTTAGACTAGGCTTTTCACACACATGTACTGGTCTGCGTTTGTGTAATAGACCATTTTGCGAGACCTGACTATATGTTTTCCGAAGGATTAAACGTAGGACGGGCTATACATCGTTTTAATGATAAATCATTAGCCACTTGAATAAAGAAGTAGAGGAGCTGTCTAGAAAACCAAAATTAAGGTTGCGAGGAATTTAGTATCACTGATGTCCGCAAGTTCAACTGAGCGCCACAAGGCAAGAAAGCTGAGAGCGGTTCATTATCATATTATTGTCAGCAGTAGAATAATGTTTACTAAATCAACAAGACATATATTTATATGTAACTGTTAATTTAACTTGTAAATTAGATAATTATCCTTTTCAATTTGACGATAAATTATAATCAAGTTAACAATGTAACTTATCAGAAGGTATTAACGTTTTTCAACTTTAGTATATTTGAAAAAAAAAATGATTAATTGAAATCTAAATGTGTTGCTTGAATACGTACAATTCCAAACAACATCGAAACTTCTTTCCAAAAAAAAAACTTTCCAGAAATGCCACAATTTGGAGTTATATTTTTTAAACTTTGCTCTCTGGCATTCTTCATGGCATTAATTTAAAAAAAAAAAAAACTCACAAGAGACTCTATACTCAGTTAAACATTTTCTTATTTTTTATCTAAATTAATACAACTAATCATATTATTTATTTGGAGAATAAAATCATTCTCAAGTATGAGGAGATGGAGGGTGACTATAGGCAAATACGAAGAGCGGAATATGTTCTCAAAAGAAATAGAATATATAGAAGGAAGGGTGGAGGGCATTTTTAGGAGTTGCTATAAATAAAATTTGTAATTATAGTTAATGAAATAAGAAAAATAATTAGAATTCGTTTAGATAAAAACTAAGAAAATTTATAATTAAATACGATTATCTTTTGGGTGTTTTTTTGCTTCATCCTTAATTGACCAATGAAGTGTGCTTTATAAATGAAGAAGTTATATTGAGATCCGGGATATTTATAGCCGAGCCTATGAAAAGTAATAGCTACTTCAAATATCCAAAAAGTTTTAGAAATATTAAACTTGAATATAACATAACATAATTTAATTTTTTGGCAGATTCAACCCGTAGGAAATACATTTTTTTTCAAGGGAGTTTTAAAGTAGATTTATTTGAGTTTTCCTGAGAAAAAACACGTACAACAGATAAATCCCAAAACTTTTTTATCTAAGAGATCTAATAACTATATGATTATATATCTTATATTATCTGCTCTGACAAGCATATTATGACCACTCATTTATGTACAGTTTATTTCCGTCGAAATCTCGATTTCGAAATTTTAGATATCGAGGATACTTTCCCTCAATATAGATTCCATATATAGGTAAGTGAAAGAGAAAATTTAAATGAGAAAAAGAAAATTAAAATATTTTGGTAATTAAAATTAATTCATTATATCTACTGTTTATTTTAGATGAATTTTTAAAAAGATTTATGTGATAACTACATATATATTATTTGTTTAATATAAATCTTTTCTATCACTAAAAATGGAAGCAGAACGTAGAAACGTTAAACGAAATGTTTCTTTAAAAGCTATTGATATTTAAGACTTTAGTTGCCGTACTTGTTGAATCGATGAAATAAATAAGAAATGAATTAATTTATCCTAAGATTTTAAGTCCACTTAGAATAAATTATAATAACGAACCAATTGCTCCACTAAAATTACTTGGAAGAATTTCATTGTGGACATAATCTTCTCTTTGAGTGACATAAAACATGAAAAATGTCTTCATGAACAAATATATAAACATATAACCTAAAAAATGATTATTTTTCTTTTCTTTTTTTTTTATCAAACAAATGATCAATAATTATTTATTTTTATATTCATGTATTCACAGGTCCCATCTGATGTGATAATGGTTTAATTTCTATTTATTGAATATTTGTTAAAAAATTTATTTTTCAAAGATAAATCTTCTTATTTTTTTATTTCTAATGTACAAATGAATGTCTTTTGAGGATTTTATTAATATTAACTAATTCAAAACATATTAGGGCCGTCCTTAGCTCAGTGGTTAGGTATAGTCTTACCAATTTGAGATCTGCTGGCGGTCCCGGTTCGAATCTGGCCTGGATCATTGACTTTATTCATTAAGTGACTATCCCAAAAAATGAAAAACCCCCCACCATGATTAGTCAGTATAGGACTCCCAATGGGAGTCTAGGCTGAAAAAAAACATATTGACGTATTTTTTGTAATTAAATTCATTTCTATTCTATACACCAATGGCGATAACTCTGTAAGTCCAATCTCTTTCATACCTAAGTCGAATCAAAATTTTCTGCCATTCTGAAAAAAAAAAAATTTTTTTTAGTTTACTACTGAAAACTTTATATTTAAGAATAATTATGTCGGAAGATAAAAACGTAATAATTAAAAAGATGCATTTTATTTATTTTTTTTTTTTTAACGTTTCAAAATAGAACAGGCTTTTGATCGAGTCTGGTACCCGGGACTGCTTTACAAACTTTGTAAATTCCTACCTCCTACATACTTTCTCATCATTCGTTCCTTTCTCATTGATAGATTTTTCCAACTAAACCACAATGGTTCCTATTCATCCCTCTATTCTCAGTCGACTGGTGTTC
>NW_027106310.1:124041-128854 GCF_000696795.3 Halyomorpha halys | reverse complement strand
TTATAATCAGGGTATAGATATTATGAATCTTAATACCTAAACTCCCCATGTCAACAAGCCAGAACGTATATATAGAGGATTAAAGAGTAGAATAAAGCAGTATCTTAGTTGAGCTTATGCGTTTCATTTCGTGTCCCATTTTCCCTTTTTTTTGAAGTTACAATTCTGACTTGCAGTCTCAAGACCAGTTATTTTGTTTTATCTTACTAAACATAGTGTTTTCTCACTAATGATTATTTTTGTTTTACTGCCTTTTAATTCGAAAGGCGTTTAGGACGTTTATGCGGGGTTCTACTGTATTTTATCCAGACGATATTTAATTAATTAATTTTCGTAGACATTTTCTCGTGTTAGTTTTTTTAATCTATACAACTTATTTACGAGTTAGACCAATAAGGATAGCCATCCATATTTTTTTTATCTCCCAAAACGTAGAATTTCTATTCCTAGCTTTTATAATTTTATTGTTAACATGTTGAGGCAATTAATACTTAGAATAAATCAAATAATGGAAAAGTAAATAAGCTAATTAGTAAATATTCATTTATACCATCCCTACTAATTATTGACTGTTGATATTCTTAACCGTACGAAAAAGGAGGCCTTTACTGTTTTTTTCACTGAATCCTGTGAGTTAGGCTAAGAACCCCAGTTAGGGCATAATGAGGCCTCTTTGAGTTCAAGTCACATCCCCCACCTCCCGAACAGAGACGACCACAAAACCCCCACTGAATATTAATAAACACTTTAATTAATTCTTCACAATCTTAACTTCACTGGTCCCCTCTCAATCTGGCAACAGCCACCTACCGCCACTTAGCTCTTTTAAAGGGCTTAAATAGTCGACATAATAGTCTTTTCAATTAGACATTTATCCAGGTCTTTTAAAAAAGATAGAGGTAGGGTTTGAACATTATACCAACAAAATAAAACTAATATATTTAGTCCTTTTAACACTTTATTTCGATAATTTAGTTATTTCATAATTAGGTATATTACTTTTGGGTGACTTTACAAAAAAAAAAAAAAAAAAAAAAACCCACCCCCAAAAAAAAAAAAAAAAAAAATTTTTTTTTTTTTTTTTTTTTTTTTTTTTTTTAGCTGAACCTACCATGAAGCAAAATTAGAACGTACAATTTACGAATAAAATTTTAATTTGAAAATTTTGCGCCCATTATTGAGTTCATAAAGTATCCATGACAATGATACCATACAAAAACACAAAAATAATAAAATAAATTTCATAAAATTATTCGACATTTAATTATTTTCCAATTATTAATTACTAATTAATCACAATAAAATACAAACATTCTTCTTCGTTTTTAAAAATTAAATTGCATAGACTATATCAAGTGGAAACATTATATTGAATTATATTTTAATGGTAAAATACTACTTTTTCCCCCGTTTCTAGCCGAATTAAGTGAATGAAATGATTGTGCTACTTCAGAATCGCGGAAGTTACAAATTTTCTTTTTTATTGTTTTGAGTTTTTTTTTTTTCACAACTTCTAACACAATATATTTTTAACAATACGCACGTATTACATTAAATTTAATTAAACATTTAGGTGAAAACCAGGGTTCTTCACGATCATTGGTTCAAACGATATTGAATTTATAAGTTGCGATATAAGGCTCACTGATAAGAAGCGTATTTGACAATTGATAACGTTACGACATCAGAGCTTACAAGACGCTTTACCTACGTCTATAAATGAGCTGTTTTTTAGAAAATAAAAAAAGGCGAAAAATAGATTCAATAAAGTGCTAATTCCAGCCAGTCGAATTAATCAAAAGCTATTAGTAGTAACTATTAAAGTAACTATTATTATAATTGGATTCTTTTCCAAAGGCTTTTTGTATGTTCAGCAGTTACCAATTAAATACCATTATATTTATAAACTTATTGTTACCAAGAATTATATAATATGATAAGGGGCGGTATTATGTGATGTAATAGTATTTAAACTACATAAAGGAGCAAAGTATTTATTTACATTTGATTTATAAAATGATATAATACAAAGATTAAATGATTGAAATGATCCAGATAAATAGTTTCCATAAAATAGGAATTACATTATTACTTATTACCTAATAATGTATTTGTATCTTAATGAGTGCTGATTTGGATAATTCATGTCGTGGAGTGTGGTAGCGTGGCTGTCGTCTCGTTTTTAAGGGATGACGTTCCAGGTCAGATAGGCACATCTTAGGACTTCGTCTCGTCAAAATGTATCTTACTCTCCCTTCGGTCTTCTTACATCTTTACCTCTCATGCTTCTACCCCGTCGTCTTACTTCTCCCCCCACTTGTTACAAAAAGGGGCGTTGCCTTTTTGGAATCCTATTTCTCATTGGGTATAAGTTACAACGCCCAATAGGTGAGCGTCTCTCCTAGGTCCTGGAGGGGATGGGTTCCCACGGCCGATCACACGGTATATCGATCTTTACCTGTTAATGGCTTCAGTCCCTTTGGCATGTGGCAGGAAAGGTGCGAAAAGTTCTGACACGCCAGACCAGTGCGGTAAACAAACACAGTGGTCTCCTTTGTTTGTTGGCTAGTATCCCTTCTCGGAGAGTAGGTTTCGGTGTCGATGTGGCTAAGTTATTTAACGACATTTATCATATTTTTGTTGTGGGAATTGCTAAAACCTCAATATATAGCATAACATCAGTCAAACTTGCTAAGATATGAGCTCCAACGGAGTTATTTACGTTCAATATTTCTGGAGATATAGCTATTTAAAAATCAACATTTCATAAAAAATGTACGGGAAGATCAGTAGTTAGTGAATTTATTTTGAGAAATCTATATCTCAAAAATCATTTGACGTACAGATGTCTATTAGCACTCAAATTAAAGCTAGTATAATGTACTATACAGTAGTTAATCACTTCTATCTTCGCAGGAGTAGTAGTTTTCATAATATTCAACAACATAAATTTACAAAATTTTTATTTCTAGTTGTTTGGATAAAATATTTGATTTTTGAAAAATATATTTTTGGAACCATTAGACATATATACCTGCCAGCACTCAAAATAAAGTTAATTAACCTTACTACAAAGTAGTCTATGTCACGATCTCCGAAGGGTAGTAATTTATGATATTTGCATATAAATATAAACTTTATGAGGAGAAGATGCTTGGTGGTGCGGTCAGAGAAAAACACAAATGAGTTTAAAAACTCTTTTATTATTGATAACGTTTCTGACAGAATGTCTAGCCTTCATCAGCGCTAAGAACAAAAACAAGACAACAATGTAAATAATTGTACAGAATGAAAATTGATAAAAATAAAGTAATGAAAGAAGTGGGAAATAAAACGTACATATAGGTAATTAAACATTTTAATAAAATAACATAATTGTTCAGTCCACGGGAGTATCATTTTTTATTTGTTATATCACTGGAATGTATATTCATAAGGACTAGAGAATGAGGGGGACATATGCCACTATGATATCCACTAAACCCCAGTACCACCCAGGGAGTAGTGGTAAATTGGAAGCCAAGATGGCGAATAATTAATAATTGTATTTTTTTCGGCCTCCACCTTCAACTAGTTATTTCGTTTATTTTTATTTATTAGTTTTTCTCGCTAACCCCTTCTGATATAATTAAATCTAGACTTGCGTCTAATTCTTTCAGAGCTTAAAATTTGAGGAAGGTCCAGTCAAAACACACAATTAACGATATAAAAATATAAAGTTATATATAAATTAACAATTTGGGAATATGTTAACAATAAATTCTGTTTGTCGGCTTTTAAATTGACGGAAGAAGTTCTAATTGGATATAGAAGCTTTCAGAGGTAAGCCTTTTGTCATGGTTACGAACTGTGGCAATATGGATGTTTTATCAAAATCAAGAGAGGGGTTTAGAGATAGAGAATGTACTAAAAGTTTTGAGGCAGAATAATTATGTGAGGAAACAATATTTTTGTTGTGTGATGCGATCTTTTAAGACGTTTTTGGTTTCACCGATGTAAGCAGATCCTCTAATCACAATCGGGAGTGGAGAAATCTATATGTCGAATGATTTTTGAGATATAGATTCCTCAAAATAAATTCACTAACTTCTGATTTTTTAGTGCATTTTTTTATGAAATGTTGCTTTTTAAAAACCAAAGGAACTATTGAACGCAAATAGCTCTATTAGAGCCCATGTTTTACTAAATTTACTCTGTTTGAAATGGTGTTCTCTTAGGTTTTCTAGTGCTGTTGGTAGTTTTAAAGATATTGAGCTCCAAATGAAAATTTTTTGTTTGTTTTGCCAACCACCTTTTATTTTTCACCAACTTATACTAGGCAAACTCGTTTTGACTAGTAATTATACATAGTTTTTATTAATGTAATCAAAAATTGGCGTGAAATAACTGCCTTTTTTCTCCTCTTGAGCTCTAGTATTATCAGCTCCTCAGGTCTCAAAAGGCCTCATTATGGTTGTTGATGTGGTTGTGTTAGATCTGACTCCAATTGATTATGTTATTTACTCATAACCAGTAGGCTTCTAAAATAAGTGCTCAAAATAGGTAAGATAGTTGATTAGGAGGTGAATAAATAGGATGAGACTTACGGGTGCCAGCCGTAAGTTCTGTAAGGATGGTAACCTCGTCCTACTGGATACTATTCTTGTAGGCACGAAGGAGGAATGCAAGCCCAGAGGGTTCTAGCCGCGGAGTCTTGCAGGAAGGCAACTTCCTGCTACCGAGTACTATTCCTATAGATACGAAAGGGTTTGATGCCACGGAGTCCTAAGAAATGATAAAGCAACTCAAATAGTTGCTGAACGGATAGCTCATA
>NW_027106310.1:122317-123991 GCF_000696795.3 Halyomorpha halys | reverse complement strand
GAGACCAGCTAATGTAAAATGTCATTAGAGTGCTACCAATGGGTAGTTTCTCTACACGCCTGTAACACTCCAATTTAACTTAGATCAGATTTACATAATGTATCATGTACAGTTGTAAATAGCAATAAATAAATATTTAAAAAAAACAAAAAAAAAAGTTTCAGAATCTATACTTGCATGGGTTATCAACACACTTAGACAAAACTTTCTCGTAAAAGATATGTCAAAATGTCTTCCTGTTCTTCCTAACATCACTCATGGTCTTTTGTTCTAGTATGGATTAGGAGGACGCTCTGATATCTCCGGTAATTACTTAATAGAACGCTTTTATTGAATCCTCTTGTATATTGGTATTGGTATTGGAATTGGTATCTGGTGGGGAAACTAGTCCGGTAAGTGGGGGGTCCTTTTAGTCTACCTCTGGTCGTTGCCGCCGCATACTAACCAAAGAATAAATAAATATTGACTGCCCCAGGTGGGAATCGAACCGACAACGTTCCGAACCGAGCGCTCTAAGACCCACGCCCCGATCCGCACGGCCGTTGTGTCCCTATTCTCTTGTATACTAATGATTTAATGTAATATTAAGCATGATAATAGTAAGCGGGCTTGTTTTGATGCCGGTTCTTATATTGTTAATTAAAATTGGGAAAAATGCAAAAGTAACTTACAGTAGAACACCATTTATGCCTCCTAGTTGTGACTGAGACATCGCCAGTTAGAAGTAATTGTTTAAAAGAAAAAAAATCAAATACTAACACAACTCACATGTTTAATTTTTTTTTTATGTTGGCTATGCAGACTTTGTAGATCTCTGGCCGCTCAAATCAGCCTTCTCCACACGCCTGCCAATCTTGGGCTACTTACTACTTCCCAGCTTTCTACATTCAGCTCTTTCACTTCTTTGTTGATTTTGTCTATCTATCTGGTTTTTCCCTCCCAGGTGGTCTCTTGCCTACTATACCAGCATTCATTGTTGTGTAGAGGCGTCCTGATGGATTGCTTCAATGTATTACAATATATAATAGAACTCATAAATCAGCTACAAATTATAATGTAATACATAACTTAATATATAGGTGATATTTACATTAATATATGATGGAGATAAATTTATTACACCAATTTATAATAATTTTAAAAAAATCCTTTATAAGAAGGATATCTGAGTGGCAGTATAAAGATAAATATACTTGAAGAAGTTTGTCGGGGGGTGCGGTCAGCAAAGAACAACATAAATAAACAAAACCATATTTATTTATTTATGTGGTTATGTTTATATTGTGTTATTAATTTTGAATCGCTTGGAACGGATTCAACTCATCCGTTGGATTAACATGTTCACTCATATAATTACTCATTATATGTATATTATTTTTTCTTTTACTTCTCTCTTTCATAATTTTAATATTATTATATTCTCATTCCGCTTTTATTTTTTTCTACTATTTCCACTATACTTTTTCTTCCAATACTGCTTATGTATATATATATATAAGTTAGCTGTATATATGACCTATAAACAATAATATAAACTTTGTATTAGTAGAATTAAGAGTCTTTAAGTTTGTCAACAACCTGTGTCTATATATACCAGAGAAATATGGTAATAAAGTTAGTTGTTCAGTAGCCGTGTGTTGTTACTCTGCCCGAACCCCTTTTTATTTTAAGTGA
>NW_027106310.1:108483-121274 GCF_000696795.3 Halyomorpha halys | reverse complement strand
TTTTATTTCTGTTTTAGAGGGTTCGGAAAAAAAAAAAAAAAATACGTGTAAGACGTTAGCTTTCAGTGGATCAGTAGATGCTATTATAATCTTCAAAAATTCAAATTATACATTTATGAATATTAAAATGTATTATCTAGTTGTTACATGTTAAATTAAGGTATTTACAATGAATAGTAGAAATATTAATATAAGGCGTTTGCTTGTCACCAGTAGTAGTTCTCGTGTTAGCTGGTAGGTTGCGCCATGCCGGGCCATACAGGTTTCGGCGGCTGTAGTACTTATGGTATATACCAGCAGGTAGCGGTGTCGCTACTACATGGTCATGTTTTTTATAATGTTAGTTTTATATTTTATTCATGCAAATTTTGAAGTAACTAAACGAACTACTTTTTGTTGCAGCTTTTTATGAGGATTCCAAGTCACTGGTCCAGAAGTTGTGAATCTATTAGCCATGAATGAGCAAGATCTTGTTGAAGAATGCTTCAGAATGCTACAAAGCAGTATGGCGAGGCATTCTGAAAACAGTGATGGTATTCTAATTAACTATAATAATTATCAATCCTTTATACTCTATATTTAGGATCTAATTAAAAGTTTACATAAGTCAGATTAGCAATTTACATAAGTTTTTGTAAGATTTAATACCTTTTGTAACAACAACTTTAAAACATACCCGGAACCGAGCAGTAGAAATTTTATTGATATCTGGAAGCAATTAACTGAAGAGAATGAGCTTTGAATGATGTCTAGATAGCATCGTGAAACTAACTGTTTTGAAACTTGAATACAAAAGTATCCTTTCTAAACAAATTAAATATAACCGCTTACATTTAGAAGTATAATAAAAATATTTATAGAAGCTATTAACATCATATGTCAGTGCAGCGCGATTTAGGTTAGCTACCAATAGCTAGTCCAGGGAAACCCAGCGTTATTTTGGTTGTGGGCTTCAATCGTGGTTCCACGAATTTAGGCGGGCCAACAGCACCCTCTTCCACCACTGATTACATCAAAGCCTGCTCCGTGCTTTATTGCAGTCACTCGGAATATATGCTGAAATTCTACTCTAAATTAGTGTGGAAAAACTAGGGGTTGAAATATTTAGAGAAATTTTGTATACTGGTTAGCATAGTTATGTTTTTCTTTAATCAATTATTATTCCTTGGATGGGCAAATTATGTTAATATGTTAGTAAAATGATAATCGCTAATCCTGTTATACATCGATTGGGGGGTAGGGGATTCTCATATATTAAGATGGTTTGATGGCTTATCTGGACTGTGCCGCGGTCACGTCCTGCGTCTCATAGCCGCTTCGCTCGTCCTGGTAGCCTCGTAGTAGGCCAAAACGACGAATACCATGAAAATCACTTCGTGTCCATAAACAGGTCACTCTCTATCTCTCTCACTCTCAGAGGCTGGTCAGCTAGTCATCGAATATGCCGTGGTGGTAGGGTCAAGCCAGGTCCTACCTTGCATGTCGCATAGATAATTTCAGGCGGCATCGCAGTTACGCCATCTTTTTGGTCTTTTGGTGTACCCGGCACCAGAAAATGGGATCTCAGACGTTGACTTTATACAAAACAAAAACATAACCAAAAAAATCGGATTATGCAAATTCTATAACCACAAAAACACCTATCTTAAAAATTGCAATCCACCCACTATGGAGTGACTTATAGTTTCTAACTATATTTAATACAATAGAAATAGGTAATTCACGAAGTATAGATATAGTTGAACTGTTATATAAGAATTGATTTTCAAAAAATAAAATCAATCTATAAGGAAATACTTTACTGGGCAGTAAGGATCGTTGGAAACGAGCTAACCGATGTTGCAAGCCATCGCGCCCATTGTGTCACACCAAGAAATAAGTCTTCTAATGAAAAATGAAATATCATGTAGTTGGCAATCCATATGGAATGAATGTTCGTCAAGGAAATTAAAAACTGTGAAAAAAAACACTAAACCATATACCGCGTCAAATTGTTCCTTCCGCTGGAAGGTTGAAATCGCTAATTTGAGAATAGGACATACAAATATAACTCATTCATATCTAATCAATAAGCAGCCTCCGCTAAAATGACAATATAATAGTGCACTTGCAGTTAACCATATCCTTCAGGAATGCCATTTCTATGCCACGGATTTAAGTAGATTAGGAGTGGGACTGGGACTGGTATATCTGTAGCCCTAAGCGATGATGAGAAAAACATAAAATTAGTATAAAATTTTATTCACTTAACCCAATAATTGGTTAGCATAAAGAGACGTTACAATTGCAATATTTGTTTAGGACAGGAAAAAAATTTTAATTTCTCAAAAACAATGACTTTAATAATAAAATATTTTCCTAAAAATATTATACAATGTTTTTCATAACAATTTAAGTTAGGAATTGGTACCTCAGTGGTAAGGTAATAATAATAAAACGCGGGTTTGAATCCGGCTGTGACAGACAATTATTTTCTGCTTCACAGTAGCCGTCCTCCCTTCCAGGACCCACCCAGCCTATTGGTTTTTTTTTTCAAACTCTTGGATATTAATATAAACTATTTTATCACAGTTTTCGCAGCTTGGAGTAGGTTGTCAAATCTCACATTTTGAGGATTTTCAAACTTTTTGAGACACCTTCCTTACCCCTCCCGTAGTGACGTGCCTTTAGCTTTTTCATAGTTTCGTTATAGAATAAAATTAAGTATGTATTCTGGTATTATACCGCTGGTAACAAATATCCCTCACCAAAATTTGATTTTAATTTAGATTTTTCAGATTTTAATAAAATTTAATTGTGATACTTGTATCTTGTCAAATGATATATCTTCTTAGTAAGGTTTCGGTGGGAAAACTGTGAGTTAAATGAATCACTTTAACATTTGGGTTAATTTTATAATTTAAATATTAGGTAATTAATCATCCATAAGAAAAACAAGCTAAGCAGTATAAAGTAATCGTAAATTTATGATTGTAATTTATCATTCTATTTTAAATTAACTCTCGAGTCGAATCCCCCTTCGTTATGCTGTTAATTTGGTTCTTATCGACTGTATCGTTGGATTTATGATAATAGCGCCATCTTCTGGTTGAATTCGGAACGAATAAGTTTATAAGTCTTCCGCTAGATGCCAAGAGCTGTTCATACATCTTACTTGTGTTTTCATTTCCGTTAATATTTCAGCACCTTGATAGACATTCCAATCATGAACAGAATGTTTTATTGACACCAGTTTTATATTTTAGGAAGTTACACGTTTTGGGGTTACAGCACAACTTTGTACATTTAGAGATTTTTCTATTCGAAATTGTATTTTTATTCATTTTTTATTTACGAATTAGTATGTGGTTCATGAATAAATATATAAATAATGTCACTAAACGAACAATGCATATTCGGTTAAATGATTCATGATATGAACTGAATTATTCCTATATCGGTCACTGACTGTTTATAAATCATAAGCAGAAACCGGATTTAAATGATATTGCGAATTGTATTCTGTTGTACGAGTATAACACATTTTAAATCTATTATCTATCCCATTAATGATCTGTTGAGATTTAATATAAACAAAAATAAACGTATTGCTGTTTCAGGGCTATATTGCATATTTGACCGTTTAAACCTTAATTTTGTTAGTATTAAATTAATACATGGACCAAATTTCTCGTATATACACAGTACGTATACATGTCAATATTAATTAATTTTATTTATTTTTTTCCTTCTTTATTTATATTTTAGATTTGAAATATATAATGTAAGGCCATTGTTTGAGTTTTTTATTTTTATTTTTTTAAAGAACACGAAACATAAGTAAAGAATCTTCTTGGAACAGTGTTAATAAGCAGTCTTAAATAACAATGAAAAAATTTCTAGAATAAGATTAATTGGCATAAAAAGTTCATTATTATAATTTTGAACTTGGATTCCTACTCCACCTTCAACTCTTTATTGCTCCATTTAACTTCGTAGTGGTTGGGAACAGTTTTCTGTCTTTTTAGTTTGGTTTAAACAAGGTAAGATAAGCTTTATATGTAACTTGTATAACAGGGATCTAGAATTTTTTATTAATTTTTTTTCATTTACTCAATTTTCCAAATAGGCAAATTTAAAATGACAATTGTCTTATATATAGAGCTAAGAGAGGTGGAAATGTTTCACTTTTCATTTATAGGGGTAAAAATGTGAATAAAAATTTTTATATGTATGTACTTTTATTTTTTTAAAAGAATGCGAAACATTTGGATTTAAAATTAAGGTGTACATTAGGTTCGGGAACCCTCCGGGGTCCACCCCGCATCATATAGTGAATATCCTCAACTGGATAAAAATCTGGTGATCGAGCATGATTCTGACCTAATTTATTCCTTACACAACCGCTGGTCTAGTAACAGTACTTCCTCACAAAGTACTGCTCCCATAACCCTGCATCGGTTATAACTGTATAGATTTAATTTTAATTGGTATATTAAACTCTGTAAACAGTTCATCACGCAACTTCCTACTACCATGATCCAACAATAGCCGCAAGTTGTCAGAGATTTTTAATGAATTAAACTTTCATCCCGAGACATTCCACACTCTTACAGACTTGTGTTCCATACAAAACCTTAAGGTGACTCTACATGTTTACCAAACAATGGAAAATTCGCGCATGCGCGAGAGTGTGGGTGTTATTTGGATTGGGTGCTACGAATCAAAGTGGGCTTATGTTGCATCCCCACGTTTTTACGCTTTTAGTTTGCATGGTTTGAAAACTGCCAACAGATGAATATTTGTGCTCTCCGTATTTTAGTTAATTTTCTAAACCTTTGGATTCAATAATTAACTGTTGTTTTTATATTTTAAAATTATATTGAATCGTAGTAAGTAGAATTTTCAAATCTTATTAATTACTTTTAGCAATTCATTTAACATAGCACAGATATATATGTATATTTATTTATTTATTTATAAAGACATTATATGTCTAGGTAATTAAATTAAAATGTTCTGATAAAAATTCATAATTTAAAGGTTATGTAGTAATATTTACGTGGGTTTTTATTATCTGCAATCTACATTTCTGGTATTTAAGTTTTCTTTCATTTTGTCTATCTTTACTTTGTTACTTTTAATAATGAAAATAGAGTAAATCGAATGTAATAGCCGTAAAAACTCAAAAGAAAAAAAAAATTCCGTGGATACAGATTTTTGTTGCTTCCTTTGCTTACCAAGCGTTTGTATAAGTCTTGGAATTGCGCCAAGTGGCTAAATGCGGATCCACATGTTTGCCGCTCACCACGAATCGGAAGCTTGTACAAATGCTCGGTAAACAAAGAGCGGACCATCCACATGTCAGTGTTATTCAGAGAGGCAAGCATGGCGGACGTACATTTGGTTTCAGCCATTGCACTGGGATTATATTATTTTTATTACCAAAAAAAAAAGAAAATTAAATATAAATAAATAAGATTAAATATAAAACTTAGTATAAAAAGTACCAACAAACACCTTTAACCTCTTAACAGCTCTTAGTTGGAACTAGACAAAGAACAATGGTGGAGATGCTACACGAGTGCTCTCACGAACCCCTTTGATCTGTGTCCAAAAAACCGACTCTCGACGGATCGGCAACGAGCTTAGGCCAACTCGTACAAGCCACCCATCCATATGCTCGCACATGTCTGAGTTCGCCATGGCTTGGCCAACATGTAGAGGGAGGCCCCTTTACACTTCTTCACCCAAGCTATCAGTAGTAGAGGTCTCCTACAAACCCTGGGTTCATTACAGGGTACATTACTTGGGTTACAAACCAGGCTACACTGTATTAGTTGTTTAAATGAAACAATAAAACTACTTTTTGTATATATAGGAAGATGGTCAGGGTTGCGGTCACAAGTGAAACGAAAATAGTTTACAACTATTTTAATAGTTTAATTTTAACTATTTTTTTTCAACTATTTTAGTAGTTTAATAGTTTGTAAACTATTTTCGTTTCACTTGTGACCGCAACCCTGACCATCTTCCTATATATCAATTTTTACGGTCAACTATTTATACATATATACTTTTTGTATAGGTTTGGTATTTTAAAGACAATTTTACACATTTTAACTATTTACGGTTTTTTACTGCATGAAAATAAGGTGTCTAATAATAGTAATCAGTAAATCTGCTTTAAATCATATTTTATGTAACTAACGTGATAAATTATACTGACATTATAATGGTACTCTATTAAAAACTATTAATACGATGCGACTACATTCGAGTCATGCCCAATTCGGTGGGTGGATTTGTGTACCAAAGTGAAATTGTGAACAAATTAAGCATTCTTGAATATTTTTCATAAAACTCAATAGAAATTTGAAAACTACAGAAAATGAAATATTATCTCTTTGACGGGAAGAACCAAAAGTGAAAGATGCGATATGAATAAATACTGAGCTGATGTATTCTTTCAATTTACGAAGATGACTTTAGAGGATTATGTTGGGATAATCCTTACTTTAATAACACAAATAACAGCAGTAACAAATACCAGTGCTAATTAGAGCGATTTCATTTGATTCCAGTAAAGAAGTAAACAAAGAAATAGAAAGTATAAAGTGATGCACTAAATTTATCCAGGAGTTTACATATGGTTGATATATTATTGATGCACTCAAGAAAGATATCAATTTATGTGGACGGTTCATTTTTTATTAATTTCTTATTGTTTCCTTTTATTTTCTACTATAAATTACCTTTACCATATTTATTTCACTTTCTGTTTACCCTTTTACACCTAACTCTTCACCAAATTTATAACTAGTTCTGACAAATACTTTTTTTTACAATTTATTACTCTACTTCTGTATTGAGAATTCTATCACACCTGACTATCTATTAGTTTTTGATCCCTATATGAATTCTTCCTTAAATTATTACTATTATATATTTTATAAGCAAAACAAAAAAATTATTTGTTTATTTATTTTATTTTCGTATTTTCTCTGTATATTTATTTTAGTTTTTTATTTATTTATTAAGTTTCATCGATTCCTACAATGCTTATATCTTGTTTTTCATTTAGTCCTGAAGAAGCACAGTAGTGTGGGGCGAAAAGTTTGTTAACAATAGTTTTCTTTTATTATTTTGATATCTTTATTGACCGCCACCCGTACTATCTTCCTACAATCTACTTCATACGGTCAATTAACTTCTTCCAATATTTTTATAGTCGTTTTAGCATGCTTCCACCTTCTTTCTTTACTCCAACAAGTTTTGTGGACTAGTACTCTTTAGGCTCGCACCAACTACATAGGGAATACTGGTGCTCTCCGCAATCGTACTGACACTTGTAAATGGTGGGTGTCTGGCAAGTGGACTCCTTGGTATTTTTTTGCCAAGCTTGATTGCTGGCTTACGGCTATCTTGATGGTGCACCCGTGTATTAATCAGAGCGGGAATGCCATGACTCATTCTTTAGGACGGTCGAGAAATAAACATTAATCGTTCCAGGTGGGGATCGAACCACACAAAGTTCCGAACCGGGCACTTTGGGACCCACACTCCAACGTGTATGGTTGTAACATCCTCTCCCTTAGCGTAACCTTATCTTTTACAATGTTAGGAGACTAATATCCTCTATTGTTGTAACGTCAAAAGACTGGTGCCCTTTTGGATAGTCCCTGTACAAGCAATCTTCTCTGTCCTGGCTTATATCTCATTCCTAGCTACCTTTTAACTCTGATAACACTGAGATTATCAATAAACAAGCAGTATCGAGGCCTTATGAAAGAGCATATTATAAACCTTCGATACAAGGTTCTGAAATAATATGGAATTATGTAATAAAAGAAGCATAAGTCTTACCTGTATTCATATTGTTGAGCACTAGCCAGTATGCATCAAACAAAACTACTTCCATCCTTTTCATTTTCTTTCACATACTGGGATCAGCTGAAGAGGTTACGACGAAGGGAACGAAGGAGACCAAGTGTTTTTTTTTTACTTCCTTTTAGTTTATCCAGTCACCCTTCAGCACTAAATTTTCATTTGTGAGGATATATTGGTGGTCATTTAAAAAACGGGTTAGGAAGTGATCGAAAATTTTACATACATAGATAAAAAGTGTTATAGTGATTTATGAGTTCCACTGAAAATTCAAAATCATAATTTATTTCAATATTCGAAAGAATAATAAAAATATGGCAGCTATATATTTTTTTCAATTCACTGCAAATGATACAGATAGATACCTTTGATTTGTAAAGTCTCAGCCTTAGCTCGGTAACATAGCTGTGGAGTGACAAAACAAGCATTATATATTTTACAACAGAATAACAATTAATAGTTAGAACCTAAAAGTGAGAAGGTAATGGTGTCCTCAAGGAGGATAACAACAGAAAAATAAAACCATTCATTTTCAGATGGGGGATCATTACTAGACTAGAGAATGACTGAAAACTGTGTTACAGAGACAAAAAATATTATAGTGAATGATTTATTCCATCTAAGCTCCAAATTACTTTTCATACTAATATTTCAAAAAATGCTAAAAATAGTAGGTTTACAGCAAAATAAACCAGTAGCATTGAGTTGTAAAATCTTTTATAACTGGATAACAATTAATAATTAGATCCTCAAAGTGAGAACGAAATGATTTCCTTGAGGAGGGTAATAACATAAAAATAAAATCATTCACATTTAGATCATTCTTGACGATCTGTTGTTGATCATTTTAAAAGACCTCTATTAATAGCGCTGAAATTGAAGAAGGATCCAGTACTCAAAAATTAAAGGTAAATTTTATTGTAAATTATTTTATAGTCACTTGAAAGATAATTATATTGACAGGGATATCCACATTCTTTGAAATACTGAAATAATACATGACTAAAAAACAGAATAATAGCCTATGAGTGGTAGACGTAGTATATACAAGGAGATATTAAATAAAACGCGGATTATAATCTTAAATTGCAAAATCTTAGTGATAATTAAATATTGCCGTGACATCCATAGAATACGCTTGAATCCAGTTTAAAAACCACTGGTGTAGTATATCTATTGCAGAGAACTATTTATGTTGTAGGGAGCTGTTTGTGTTTTTGTGACTGTAAACTGTTTTAAAACTAAACACGTTCATAAGTTATTTCCCTCATTTTTCGTAGATCATCCCCCACCACTATCTAATAACCTGCTACTGTGAAATGTTTATAGCTCTGTTAGGGTATCTGTTTAATCTGGATTAAAACAATTAACTTTTTGTTGAATGAAAGAAACCTTTCCAAAGAGACAGAGTATTACTAAACACACCACCACTTGTACCAACGTACTACAGCCGGTGCTTAACTTATGAACCCTAAACAATTGGTCAAGCGGTTGCCGATATCTACCTCTTTGGAAACTACACACTGTTTTGAAGATCTTTCCTCTGTTTACAGTCACATTTGAAGAAGTTACTTAAATTTATTTTGAGCTTGAGAACTACTTATTGTGTTAAGTTCATACAAAACTATACTAGATGTCAGGTATCGTTTGTTTTCATATTTCTCAATTTATTTCATTTTATGTGCACCTTTTGTTTCTTTTTGTTGATTCTGTTCAGTGGAAGTAAAGTTATAATTGGATACTTGTTATTTGATTTTGTATTTAACATTTGTTTTACGCCGGTTTTGACACCATGTTTATTTTCATTAATTTTATTGATTTTAATTTAAAAGAAAACTATTTAGAATGCTGGGAGATTGGTTTTTTCTTGTTGGTGTGTTTAATTGCATTACAAAAATAAATATATAATTAGATTATTGCTATAGGAATCATCATTTGTGTCCTTTAAGGTCTTACAAACATCTCATATCAGGCCTGTCGAATAAATGTATAATGAAATAGTCAACACTCACCACATCTTATACTGCAAGTGAAATTTACTTAGTATTATTTACCAATTGCTTTATACAGGGTTAATTTAGTTATAATCATTCTATATTCCAACAATTAGTTTTCTGAATTTTACATTTCGTGATGTCCATTATCTACAACTGCTTATTGTAAAATACTCTCAAATTATTTGTGAAGGCTAATAAATCTATATTTAAATATGAAAGATATATATTTATATAATTTTTTACCAATTCTAACTATGAATTTTGGTATCTGTCAAAAATAAGAAAAAAAATTATAGTGCTGAACATAGTTTATCTCTGATCCTGTTGCTGTAATACTACAATATTGAAGTATTATTATACTAAGTACTCTAATTCATTAAACTTCTAACCTTTCAAAATGATACTTAGTACATTTTATTATTTCATTAAAAATAAATATATTTTAAGTAAGAAATATTGTTTGAAATAAATTAGATCAACTATTATTATAAGCATGTGTCCGAAAAATATGGTGTGAAGCGTTTCAACTATAGATATTCCTAGATGTATATACCTTATGGACAAAACAGTCAATATGTAGTACTTTTAACCTTTCACTTGTTCTTTTATTTATTTTTTTTCAACTGCAAAAAAATTAGGTTCTGGTCCATAATTATGATGATCATGGTCATTCAAATGTTCAATTTGTTGTATTCTTCCATTTATTTTATTGGAATTCTCAATGCTAGTTTAAACTATCATAGTTTTGTTGTTTAATGATCCACTGTAATAACATTTTTTATGTGATATTTAAGTTACTATGATTCTTGATAAGTTTCTATGATTGGCTTCTGATAATTGGTATGCTCAGAGTTTTTACCTAACCTAATTTTAGTTGTAATTCTTCCTTTACTATTCTATTTATTATGTAAATTGTAAATTATTGTTTCTTCCTATTTTGCTTCTGGTATCGATACTGGATGCAGAGATCAATTTGGATGGTCTTATTTTTTTTAGTATAAAATGGATGTGACTTTGCTGGCTTAAATTAGAATTTAGTTGTTTGAATCCATGAGGTGTAGTTTATTCTGATATATTTGAATGTTTTGTCATTTCCTTTTCTCTTCTGAATTTCTTTGAAAGTGTTTTGTAGTGCATAGCTGATTAATCATATACACATTTTTTTCTTTATTCTTACCTCATTAACCTTTTCAACATTTTCACTAGTACTTGAAAAGAAAATATATATACATGGTGTTTCAGGGTTAAGTTACCAAACTGAAAATATGTATTAAGGATCTCAAAATGAAAAAAAATTTCCTCTGAAGGTATGTCCACAAACGCTTTGTTAAGGAGATATTCATACCTAAAGATTTTCATTGTTATGAATTATTTACATTATATGAAATAAATAAAACTTATTTATTTGTTCCAACTACACTATTAAATAAACGTAAACATTAAATTTATAACAAATGTTGTTCAAAGATTAAGACAGGCTCTGGATCTTTCTTCAACAGCAGCAGTTACAGAACAGCATTGGATATGTGTTATTGCTTCACAAGATTTAATTATCCTTCTTCTTAAGGAATCAAGGTCATTGACCGGCTTTGCATAAACATTTTGTTTAATGTCACCCCAAACAAAAAAATCCTGTGGTGTCAGGTCTGGAGAGCGTGCATGCCAAGCCATTGATAGGGATAATTAACATTGTCGTGGACCTCTTCCGTAATGTACAGGATAACCATCTAATTGTGCCACATGTCCCTTCTCAGTTGTAGTGGAATATGTTCTACTAAATCATATTAATCATTATTAAGAAATTCCAGAAATGTGCCTGCATTGAGGCGGCAAGAAATGTGGACCTATTAAAATATTGTCTATTATTCCCAACCTCACATTGCACTGAAACTGGTGCTGAAAATTATGTTCATGAATTGCATGGGGATTTTCCTGCAACTTGAGGTGATTATTTTTCTTATTGAAGATACCTCTTCTTGTGAAGGTAGCTTCTTCTGTTTAGAGAATGTTTCCTGAAAATTATGGATTATACTCAACTTGATTTAAGTACCAATCTGAAAAGTGGCTTCTTTGCCAACAATCTTGCGGTAATAAATTTTGTACCTGTTGATAATGATATGGGTGAAGTCCATCTGCAATGAGAGTTATCTATCCTGTAGTCGGCATAATATTTAATTCTGCTCCAGCTCTTAGTACAATGCCTGATAGATTATCATCAAAATATTGTAATGTGGTCACAGTCCTGTTTTCATTTCGTAAAGGGGCAGAAATACCATCAGCATGAGGTATTATAGCAAATGTACCAGTTTCTCTTATGTATTGAAACGTGGTGCTAAAGATAGTCTTGTTTGCTATTCTTCTATTCGGAAATTTCCTGGCATATTCATAACAAGCAGCATTAGCATTACCATTGTAAAAACTGTACATAAACACCATATCGGCTTATTTTCTATTAGTATAAATTGAAGACATAATGATGAATACTCTGCAAAAGCTTCTTACAAACTGATAAGTGTCATTGACAGTTCCCAATGCTAATTCCAAATAGTATTAATTCTTATGTTGCCAATAGTTTGTATACAGTTAGGGATAAAAGGCCATATTAATATTCTATCTAAACCACCTCCTAATCAAAGTGTTTGCAGACATACTTTCACTTTGAACCACATTTAATATGAATTTTAATGTTTACATTTAATTAATAAAGTAGTTAAAACAAATAAATAGGTTTTATTTATTTCATATGATGTAAATAGTTCATAACAATGAAAATCTTTAGGTGTGAATTTCTCCTAAACAAAGCATTTGCGGACATACCTTCAGAGGAAATATTTTTCTTGTTTTCCGGTCCTTAATTCATATTTTCAGTTTGGCAATTTAACCCTGAAACACATATATGTATATATGTATTTATATGTATATATTTAT
>NW_027106310.1:89314-104519 GCF_000696795.3 Halyomorpha halys | reverse complement strand
AAGGTAATATAAAACTTTATTTTAATTTTTAGAAGATGTTCCTTCTATAATCTCAAATCCTAGTTCCTGTAAAGGAGTGAAATCTGAAAACGGTGAAAATGCAGATTCCAGTTTCAGGAACGGTAAGTAATATAATGTGATAAATATCAAACAATGTACCTAGTGCCCTCCCATATTTTTCCAACTTGACCATGTAAACTGTGTTATGCTTGAGATGTTACTGAAGAGACTAATGGATTCTTTCCTTAAATTCATGTTCAAAGTTTCCACTCCCTCTCATGTCTCCTGAGTTAAGGTGATAATATTTTGCTTTCCAATGACAATATTTTAGATCTTTCTTTTTCATTTCTATTAAACCAAAAATTCACCTTCTATTCTTAATTTTTTTTACCTAATGTTCATGTTTTTTCTTTGAATACTATTTCCCAAGCTGACTGTACTACATTCTCCATCATCAGAAAATGAATCCTTCAGCCTCTGTGCTACCTATTTAACCTCTGACCTGAAGTACTTCCCTATTGAGTTATTTAAACACTTCTTATTTCTATGCCTGCTTAATTATTAATTTCACTTCCTTCTTCTCTGTAAACACTATTCAATCAAATTTAATTGAAAAAACCTGTTGCTTGTAGCAATCATCCATAATTAATAAATAAATGGCAAAAATATATTTTAAAAATATACATTGATGTAATTGATGATTGTATAAATCTAATTATCCTTAAGCCTTAGCTTGGCATGGTATCCTATGTAATACCACGTTTTTGGAAATTTTCCCCTAGCTGATTACTTTTGTTTCTTTTCTTTTTTACTATCCACAGAATTTATTCGAGAAGTGAGTTAGGAGCATTGTTTGATCCTGGTACCTTGATTAATCAAGTGTAAACCTAATACCTTCCTTGAGTCCTGACCTAGAACCATTATGCCACTACATAGTGGAAATTTAAGTCTCATTATAGTGTTTAATGACTTATTAGAGACTGCTTCTGTTTAGCTTTATTATTTTTGGTGTAATATATCATAAATATCTTTTGTTCAACAATGAAAATAGAATTTTTCACTTACTCTATGTTAAATAGTAATTTATTTTCTAACTTGGGGGCCTCTCCTTAAGTTTCTAGGCATCCTCTGAGCTTGCTTAATTAATTTTTTTTTTTTGGTTATTGCTGGCATACAGCCAATGACAATTAACTTGAAGGTGGATAATTCTTTTATATATATATGTAATTCACTGTTTTGTAATTCTGAAGAAAGTAGACAGTAGACGATTGCTCAAACAATAGTTTATTATAAATTGAAGGTTACAGAGCTGACAGAAGTACTACATCAAAGTAGAAACATCTTATCTAAAATAATAGAATAGAATAGATGTCCCTTTCTACAGTTTTTAGTTAATCAAATAGTGAACTATTAAAAGTAATTAAAAGATTCTTAACACAAACAAAAACTCATCATTTGAAAAACAAAAACAAAACATTCTATGTAACCTCCTCCTATTAGTTCATCTAGGGACCGCTAGAGGTACAGCTAGGGTTGCTCCAGTATAGCAACATCACAGTTATTCAAATTATAAATATAATTTACACCTCCCTTCATCGATGTCTCTTTTTCTACTGAAAAAGAGTATGGAACTAGCTTAGATCTATGGAAGAAATTTGCTGCCCTATGTTTTGTATCTCACTCTATTTCATATATGGATGATGAAACTCTCCTTTTTACAGTAAATGGTCCTTTCTAACTTCTTCTAGTTTATTTCTATTTAATCTATTGCTGTTTGAAACATTTACTAAATCACCTTCTTGAAATTCATATTCTTTCCTAGTTTGATCCACCATCTTCTTATTCCATTCAAAACTTATTCTAGAATTTTCAAGAGCTTTCTGACGATCTGCACTCAAATGATTGTCCTCTTTCAATTCTGCAGGAACTATATCGGATGTTATTCCATATAAGAGATAAGCAGGTGAAAATTTAGTCGTTCCATGAGGTGTATTGTATTCCTTGATACAAGACTCAGCAACAGTAGTCCATGATACTTCCCTGTCAGTCTCATTCATTCGACAATGTATACTGTTGACTAAAGTTAGGTTTAACCGTTCATTTAAGCCATTAGATTGTGGATTGTCTACCGTTGTATAGAGAAGATCAATTCTCTTGTTGTCCAGATATTTTCTGAAATCCCTTGAATTAAAAGCACCATATTGATCAACTAGCAACATTTTTATGTTGTTTCCTTCTGCCACTGGGTTGATCAGTTTGATGAAATGAGTAGCATTTTGGCCACTAGAAGTTCGGATCCATGCATATCTAGAAAAATGATCGACCAGTAAATGCATGTATTTTTTTGTAGATTTATTCCCAGCAAAACCACCAATTGTGTGGATGGACATGATATGATAAGGATATTCCGCTGGCCCAACTTAGATAGTAAACCTATCGCTCTTCCAGCTCTAGATTTATTTTTAACACATACTTCACAAGCTTTACAAAACTGAATAATAAGTGTGTCCATGTTTTTAAAATAGTAGAAAGGTCTTAATTTGTCAGCTATCTGGCTGGTACCAATATGCCCGTAGAATTGGTGAATTTTTTTTATCAAGTTGAGTCCTAATCCCTCTGACACATAGATTCGCTTCCTGTTGTTCAGCATCTTGATGCTAATGTTGTCTTCTTTAAACACCTTCTTCTAAGCTTCTCATCTGTGATTGTCGCCTGATCCTTTATTATGTCTTCTAGTTGAATCATATTTATCACCTTCAAACAGTCCTCTTCATCTTCAAAGCTTTCTAGAACTGGGTTTCTGGATAGAGCATCAGCTTCTATGTTGTCCTTACCTTCCTTATATATGATTTTGAAGTTGTACTGAGACAGATACAACATCATGTCACCCAATGCTTCATCTGTTCATGATTTACATTTTAAATTAACAAGTGGCTTATGATCCGATGTAACCTTACCTATAAGATAATGTTACCAATACACAATTGGTTCTTTTATTGCTAGACATTCTAAATACATTATCTCTTTCTTCATTTGACCAGGTGTCAATTTCTTAGAAAAATAACCTACAGGATACAGGTTACCATCTGATTGTGGTTGCTTCAGAACTGCACCTAGACCTGAATGGCTTGCATCAACTTCAATAACTATTTCTTTATCATGGTCATAAATTGCTAGGACTGGTGCTGTACATAGATATATTTTTATGTCTTGAAAACAAGATTCACATTCATCCAAACATAAAAATTTCTCATTCTTTTTCAATAAATTATGTAATGGAGCTAATCGTTCAGTACAATGATCTATACATTTTTGGTAAAAGTTTATCTTACCCAAAATTTGGCGAACCATTTTTCGTGTTGTAGGACGGTGAAATTCTTTGATTGCAATCAAGTTATCTTTAATTGGATGAACCTTACCATATTCTATTGTGTGGCCTATGTATTTCACTGACTGCAAAGCAAAACCACATTTCACTAGATTTAGTTTAAGTCCTTCTTTCTTAACTGGTTCAAAGATTAAGCCCAAGTGTTTCAAATGTTCTTCAAAAGATTTTGAGAAAATAGAAATATCATCAATATAATTTACACAAAATACCTGCCAAAATTCGTTGAAAGATAGCGGGAGAGTTTTTAAAACCAGATGGCAGGACTTTCCATTGCTAGTGACCTTTTTGAGTTATGAATGCCGTATTTTTCCTGTCTTTCATTCGAAGAGGTAGAGACCAAAAAGCCGAGTTGATATCCAATGCAGTAAACCAACAGCAGTCACCAACATTCACTATTGTCTAGCTACTAACACAAACAAAAACAAAACATTGTATGTAACCTCCTCCTATTAGTTTATCTAGGCACCGCTAGAGGTACAGCTAGGGTTGCTCCAGTATAGCAGCATCACAGTTATTCAAATTATGAATATAATTTACATGTGTATTTGTATATTTATATTATATTTATTTAATTACTTTTTTTGTGGCATATTAGCCCTGCATTGGTCAAACTAAAAGTAGAAAATGAACAAAATTGGTAACTTGCAGAGCAATTATAAAATAATAAAAATAATCCTAAATATAATTTCAAGAACTGAATTAGTGTTACACCACATGAAAAAAAGGACCAATTTAAGACAACCCTGCTTTCTCACAACTTCATCATGTAGAATTGCTAATCATGTAGAATGTCGAATTGCTACCATATCAAATTTTTCTAGTTTCAATGGTTTTTGTTCTAGTTCCTAATTTTTTTTGTTGATTTCTAATAATAATCATATACCTATGCAGTAGGGAGGTCTGTTCTTTTGTTTTCTCAGCTTTTTAATTTTTAAATAATTATACTAAATTGTGTTTTCAAATACTTTTAGATTTTTGAATTTTTTTTTAATATACAAAATCATTCTGAATGTGTTTATATGTATAAGGTTTCATGTGAAATTTCTTTACTATGAGAATTTTTTAAGCCAAACTCCTGTCCTCACCACTCATTCTTTCTTACTTCTATCTTTGCCCCTATAATGGTGTTTCTGATCCTTTGGATTGTTGATATTCTTGCAGTTCTCCTCCAGAAGTCTATTTCCAGTACTTGGAGATTTTTCCTTGGGCTCCTCAAGGGAGCCATGTCTCTAATCCATTGATTATACTTTCAACCAATGCTCTCTATATATCAGTTGTTGTTTTTTTATTAATATAGTACTCCATAGTAGGAAATTAAGCATGCCCGCTGCTTTTTCTATTTCCTATTGTTTTTTTGATTTCTGCATCCTTTCTACCACTTTGTATTATGGATCCTATACAACAGAATTGGTCCAACCTACTTAGTTTCCCTAATGTTGGCATGATGCTCTCTTCTTTCTCCTTGCACATATATATATATATTTTTTAATTTATCCTAAGACCTTAGTATTGGTTAATTATATTTCTGTACAAGTAACTAATATCTTCCTCATCTTTTGCTATAACAACTGGTCGTTAGGAAATAGTTGGTGGCACAATTTCTTTCCCTTTATCTTGATAAAAGATTTTTGACATTTCCTAATTCAGTCTTATAGGTATAAGTCAATGTATATTTTAAATATTGTAGGGAACATTCAGCATCCTTTTTGTTGTCCTTTCCTCCTTTTAAATTCTCTTGATAATAAAGAGTTTTTTTTTTATTTGAGATCCATTATCTCTGTATATTTCTTTAATGACATCTAGGATATCATTGTCAGTTCCAGCCTTCTTTAGGGATTTCCATAACTGTTTGTGTGCCACACAACATATCATCATAGGCTTTTCAAGGATGAAAAGCAACTTTGGAAAGGTTACCATAGTAATTACTAACGAAATTGAAGTTTTGTTATGTGCAAGGATTAATTTCAATTCAAGTGGGTTATTAAATGAACTACAGTGGTATGGTGTATATATCAGATAGTGTTTATGCATTCTGCATTCATCATATAAACTTCCTCATCATTAGCTGTACAGTCTGGTGTTAATATCAATCACTTAACATATATGGGGGGGGGGGAATGAAAAAATAACTAAGTATTAATCAATTACAAAAATATTCTGAAAACACAAAATTCAGTTATCAAACAAATTTAAGTTAAAGTTTTGTCTGAGTTTCTTCTCGTGATAAACTAGTGTCAGCTTGTGAAGAAATGTCGACAGACAATGATGTATTTTTAAGTAATAATTAAGCACCTAAAAATATTGTTTCAAGTAAATAGGAGTCTGAATCTTGTCTATTTCGTAAAAACTGTTTAAAACACCAAAACATTTCAGTAAATTGAAATTAGTTTTTTTACTTATAATTTTTACAGATTAGAAATTAGTACTTAACATCATCTGCAAATTTTATTTATAATTTTAAATACTTTCTTGAGACTAGTTAATGTTATTTAAATAAATAATTAAAATTTTATCCATTATAGTCTCAAAACATTTTGTTTTCTTTACAAGTCCGACTTTTCAGCCAATTCGGCCAGCCTCAGGAACCATCTATCATAAAATAGCTTTTATTACATCTATGATCCTCAACAATACAAAATACTTAACAGTATTATTTATAATTTGTCGTACCTTAATACAATTTTTGAACTAAATAATTTAAAAACACAACTTTATGCAGGCTATTCTGCCCAGGTCAATTCAACAATTTCTCTATGAAACATTAAAACATGAGGTAAACATATATTTTTTGTTATCCTACATTATGTCTAATTATCTAATTAGTCAATTTTCACTTTAAAACATAAATTAAAATTCTTTATCACACTCACTTGTTTGTTAAATTTTATTACAATAATGCTTGTAACCTTCCCTCCACTCAGGTCAAGTATTAAAATTATTTATTATAACTATAGTTTTGTTAATTTTCCTCTTTATTTCATTAGTAAAATTCCCAGCAAGGTTAATTATAATTATCAACATTTAATTTGTCCCACATTTTTCATAAATTAATTATACTTAATATCTCTGCATAGTGTTGGTTCAAATTTCTTGTGTCGGTTTTTAAATTCACTGTATTATATACAACGAAACAAAGCAATTATTGGGTGACAGGATTTATCAGATTTATCAACACAATAATGATTTGAAAAACAAGGAGAGGGATCCAAATAAAATGGCACTAGTACAGCATGCAACCAAAAACCAGCATATTTTTAATTTTTAAAATACAATAATTTTACATAAAGATAAATAATACATCCAAAAGGAAAATACTTGAATCTATTTACATATCTGAAAATATTAATTATACTGTGAATTTCAAAACAGACACAAGAAATTTGAACCAAAACTATGCAGGTATATTAAGTATTCCTATATTGAAGAATTGGTTAACGATTGCTTAACTAATCATGGAAGTAAAAGTTGTAATTATAATGAACAATTAATCCAGTTAACAACCAAAGGTTATAAATTTATGAATCATTGATAATTTCAATATAAACTTCAAAGAAACAACAATTTTAAAATCCATTATTTATATATAAAAAAAGAACTGTTGGGCAGACAGTTTGTCATGATTTGCAATCTATGTAGAACTGTTATAATGGCTGTTATAATGAGCTATATGAATGTCTAATTCTTTCTCCAACAACTTGTCAAATGCTGGTAAAGTCTGAAATATGAAAAGATAAGTGAAGGGATGGAGCCTTTTGTTTAGTTACTCTGAAGAACTATTATATTAGAATTTGATTGTTATTATAAGGTTTGTCCGATCATATATTGTTAATGATCTGATAACAGATAATGTTTTATCCTTAAAAAAAGAATTAAATATCATGGGAGTTAGTTGGTCATTGTTAAAAACAATCAATAGAAACAAATCCTTATATGATTTAAGCTTAGTGGCTTGCCGTAGAATTCTTGAAGTTTTATAACGAGTAGAGGGTCATCATTTTAAGTTTCTTGGGGTCCCTTGCTATTATTGGCTTATTCTCACCTCAAAGAAATAAAGATTTACTACAACTTTTAACAGTAACAATGACCCTTAATAAGGACCCAACTACTTCAGAATCATTCAGTCTATCCCTATCATTTTAGAATAATTGTCCCTATATTCTTCACAATGTTTATCTAAAGTTCAATTCATTATTACTTTAAAGGTAGACAAACAAGTTTAATTTTCTGTAGCTTTGTCAACATTTAGTATACATTCATGAAATTTACTGAGCTATTCAGCCTTTTTTTTATCTTCAGTCTACTAAAAAATTCAGATGATTTGGTATCTATAGTATAGTTGACAATTATGTAAACAAATTACTTTAACTATGTGGAACATTGTAAAGAACTGCTAGCAAGTAACTAGTTATTGCTACTGTAAGTAGAAGTGTAATTATCTCTGGGAGAAAATAACTGGATACTGTAGGTTAAAACCGTTCTTCCTGAACCTTACCAAGAGCAACCTATTATCACTCCGGTTTAAAAAGTTGGTAAAGCCTAATTAGTAGCCATTCTAAAAATAAGTAATCGTCCCTACTAAACAACTAAAACTAAGGTAGCTTAAATGAAACAAATGGAGTTTTATTACAACTTAATTGATCTAATAAAGATTTTAATTAACAGAAGTTGGACATGCATATAGATGAAAACAAATAGTAATGGGGCCCAAGTTTAGTATATTCTTTATAATCAACACTTCATTGCCTTTTTCAATGAAATTATTACTCCTATTGCCTCCCATACTCCAGGCACCTTTAGGCAATCAGTCTTCTTCATGCGAATATTAAGCCATTCATTTTTAAAAATTTATTTGCTTATTGAAAGCTTATCATACATACTCTTAACAACAAGGACAATATTACTGTAAATTATTTTGTACTGTTAATAGTAATTATGGCATTGACATGACTTAATGGTGTTATTTTTATTATATTAAGTCAGTAATTTTGATGTCTAATGGTTGATGTTCCTGTTTATTTTATGCAATATTAACTGTTTATGAATATCTAACACTTTTTTGTATTCAGCAATAAGTTTATGCTTTTAAGTTACTTATTTGTTTATCTTTTTAATTTTCTGATTCTTATCATTGTTTTTGACATTTATGTAGTTGTATGTGTGTAGGAAATATAGGAAAAGTATTGATTTGTATATATGCTTAATTCTTTTATTATTGATCTGTGGTGCTTGTTTTGACATGACTTTTACCATCATATCAACCTTTTTTTTTTTTTTTTTTAATACTTTTTTTTCACTTGTTTTAAATAGATTCTTGCGAAAATGTTCTTCCTATGAATATACCATCAGAACCTTCCTTACATGAGGGAGTTCAGCCGCTTCCCAGCAACGTAGTTAATAAGCAGCCAGTGACTATGGAAGCGCAATACATGCAACAACAAAGTCAGATATTTGTATTTTCAACTAATCTTGCCAATAAAGCTGCTGAAGCTGTTCTTCAAGGACAGTATGCTTCAATCATTTCGTATCATTGTGCTCAACCGAGAACGAAAAAATACTTAGAAGTAAGCCCAATTTTTAAAATTATTAGTTTTTGGAGTTATTATTTCTTAGATTCTGTTTGTCTAAATTGGTTGTATAATGTGATTTTGAGATTAAAATTAATTTAGTTTTATTTTCAGTTTGATTTTTTTTTTTTCATCCTATTTTAAGATTGTTAAGAATTTATGAAATGAAATAAATTATTTTGTAGTCGATTATGATCTAATTAAAAGTGGAATTTTTTTTTTTTTTTAATTAATGAAGTTTGAATATACTTTGTTTTTGTTTTCTTTTACTAGTTGATGTTTTTTGTTTTGTTTTTTTACTTTGAATGGGCAGTAGATATTAATAAATTTTTATGAGAATAAGCAACTTGCTATCTATATATATATATATAGAATATTTATTTTTGGTGAATGTTTTTAACTTTAACTTATTTAAATTTGAGAGAAGATTTTGTTATCCTCTAAATATTATTACATTGTAATTTATTTAGTGTCAATTCAAATTACCTGCTATCTCCTAGTGATATGCAGGTATTGCGATAATTTTATTATTATATATAGTATACAAATTCAGTAGACTTTATAATCTATTTGTATAAATAAAACATACCAAGCTCTTTAGTCATTTCATATAATCTTGATCTAAGAGTGACTGCGCAATTCAGCCTCACTTTTGAATCAAATTTCTTCTACCGCACATACTAATTGAATGAGTATTTTATTATAAGTTTAATTGTTGTCTTATTATTCATATCTGCCTTCTTAGCTTCTGATTATAATGAGTGTAAAACTTAATATTAAATCATTTAAGTTTAGATTGGTCACCATTTTTTATTTAAATTTTAGTTTTTTTTTTTATGTGTAATTTTTTTTTTGTAATATTGTGTGAAAGAAAACATTATTTTAAACTTAAAAAGTTGTTTGATAATTTTTTTTTTGTGTATTTTATGATTTTAGGGTACCACTCAGCCTAATCAAATTTTACAAAATTCCTGCAATACAAATCTCAATGTTGAACAGAATTCTGGAAAAGGTCCAATTACTAGTCATCCAAATTTAATGAATTCACATACAAATTCATTGTTAAATGATGCTATTATGCCGTTAGGAGAACTCAATCAAGATATAGGCATAACACCTCCTCAACCACTTGCTGGTAATTTTACATTTCATAATATTTTCGTTGCATAAAAGATTTGTTGAGAATTTATACTTTCAAAGATTCTTGCAGCATTTTTGTTAATTATCTTTTTCTTACTGTTATTTAATTTGTTTTATTTATATTAAATTGAAATAAGTAAAAATATAATTTTTATTATATTTTTTTATTAATATATTTTCTTTTACCACTGTCATAAAGTTGAAAATAAATTTTATAAAATGGGGATATAAACTGGAAGGCTATCAATTTAGCACACCTTAAGGTGTCTTTTCTAAATTTTTTTCTCCAAACAAATTATTAATTTCTTTGCTGGGCAAATGACATTTTATATGTATGAACAAGGGAGAATAGGAAATTTCTTTTGAAATAATAATAATAAATATTTAGTTGGACAATAATTTAGATTCTGCTAAAAATAAATTGAATACAACAAATTTGGAAATTATCTCCCAAGTATCTTGACTGTGAAGGTAGACTATTAATGTTTGGGTCCTCCAAAAAATAAATCTAATCTTTACACTCTAGCCTAAATAGGATGGTAACTTGTAGAATAATTTGCCATTTCTCTCCTCGTTTGATGAGAGTATTAATCTGATAAATGACAAACATTTTACATTATCTATAATCATTGTCTCTTTTAAATAATCATTGTGTTGTATATTTACAATATATTGTTATATCTGAGGGGATCAGCTGATTGAATGTATATAAAGCCAGTATTTTACACCAGTTCAAGCTTGTCAGATCTTATTCCTTCTTTTCTTGTTTGAATACCAGAACAAATTTTAGTCTGAAGAAAAATTTTGTTTTTCTTTTTCCTATCTGATTTATGGCAGGTAACGGAATAGTGAGAGCAGCAGTTCTAAACATTGAAGGTCAGAATTTCACCAACCCACTTCTAGCCTTAGCCAACCAACCTCTATCAGCAGACAACCAACCTTAGCTGCAGTCAACCCGGAGATGAAGCCATTACCGGAAGTCTCTTTAGCACAAGCTCATGCCACGACGCTAGAATGGATTAAGGTCTATACAGCAACTGCCCAGGACCTGAGGAAGGCGGTGTTGGACTTAGAAAAAATCACAGGAGGGACCGGAGAATTAAATCACTTTTTAAAAGGGGGTGATTAGCTAATAAGCCGAATTGAAGTGGATACAGCCGAACACCTGCTTAACAGTGAGGATGCAGAGGTGTTAAGGGTAGTAGTCGTCTGCAGGGTGAAAAGAAGTATCCTCAATTAAATTCAAGCGAATGAGGGGGCACCCTGGAGCGTGATCAAGGTGAGATTGAAGCAGGAATTTTGAGGAGGACGTTGGACCCCAGAAGAGGACATATTTATAATGATTAGGGAGATAAAAAAACCGAGACAGTCTAATTGGCAATATGCCACAGAACTCCTGGCACACTACAATAGAATCAGTGATAAACTCAGCGAAATGATGGAGACAATCCAGGTACAGGGTCGGATGCAATTCCTATCCAATGTACTAAAGATTCAGTTGGCAAAGGAGCTGGAGAAGAAAGAGAGAATGCCGAGAGAGCACTCCTTCATAGAGTGAGCGCAGGAACTTATTGACGCCAGCGCCAGAGAGTAAGAGTCCCATATGGAAATATAAGAAAGAGGATAGACAAGAGTCTTATAATCGACTTAGGACTAATCCAGTTCCATGAAGAATAAATGAATACCATAATAGTTGGAAGGAAAGAGTAGCTATCACTGAAAGTAGGCAGATAAAACCAAGAAGCAGCAGACGCCATGAGGACAGAAAATGTCATGGATGCAGAAGAGTAGGACACTTAGTGGCCCACTGTCCACGCACAAGGTGTTTTGAATGTGGAATTGAGGGGCACATAGCCAAACAGTGCCCATACATGTACCGTAGAAGTGATGTGGGCCTGGGTGAATCAATGGAGATCAACGCCCAACGGGTATGGAGAAGCAACTGGAGGTTGAGTAGATCATCTGGTGAATCGACGGAAACATTGGGAACGTTGGAGACTGAAGAAGAAGCTATAGAACCATGAAAGCGAATTAGTCAAGGGGATAGAGTGGAAACAGGAGGATGGAAACAAAGGTGGATGGAGGCGAGGAACTGGAGAGAGGAAGACGTGAGGCATCTGAAGTGGATGTCGGCAGAGTGGCGACCACAAACTGCTGAATTATAATGTGAGGGAAAAGAACGGTGGTCTGCCTATAGTAGAGATAGCAAGAGTGAGGTGTCTGGTGGACACCGGCAGTTCCAACACCATCGTGTGGCGAGAAGCCCTAGTAAAGCTGTGTAGTGGAGAGAGGACATACCAGATTCAGGAATGTCAATGTAAATTAATCACCCTGGGTGGCCCTTGTGAAGAAGAGGGGGAGGTGGAGATAGGGTTGACACGGTGGGGATTTAGTAGGGAAACCTTGCAGGTACATATGGTAGGCAGTATGCCTAAGGAATACAAAGTAATTGTGCTTGAGTTAAGAATATCAAGGGGAAGTGGAGAATTAAGTTGGGGGATAAAATGTACTAATGTGATCGACAGAGAAAAACCGAGGGCGCACGGGTTGGAGCAATCAATCAGGCTGAGGACTGGAGACAGACTTAAGAGGAAATATGAAGATATTTTTTTAAAGGAGACATGCTTGGGGCAACCGGGAAGACAATCCATGAGATCATACTAAAAGAAGATAAGGTTACATATGTGAAAGAGAGGAGATACCCACAGGCGCTACCTCACCACATTCGGGAAGAGCTCAAAAGTTTAAAACACCAGGGGATAATTATTGATAGTACATCCCCATACAATAGTCCATTGTAGGAGGTTAAAAAGAAGAGCGCGCCAGGTGAAACTACTGAAAAGTACAGAGTGGTGATAGATTACAGAAAGCTGAACGAGAATACCATAGATGAAAAGTATCCAATCCCCAGATTTGAGATATTTTGGACAGGCTAAGCGGGGCGACGGTATTCAGCACATTGGACTTGAAGGCCGGATATCATCAAATCAAGATGTACCCTAAGGATCAACATTGGACATCATTCACATTCGAGAGAGGCCACTATGAATTTACAAGGATCCCGTTTGGCCTCAAAAAGGGGGACAGATGCATCAGTATGCCAGATTTATATGGATGATCTCCTAGTGTTCATTAAGAACGAAGACAAACATATGCAACATTTACACAGCGTATTCCAGAGAATCGGGCAATTTGGGCTCAAATTATCAGGGGAGAAATCATCGTTGGGGCAGGAACAAATAAATTTTTTGGGCCACTCGATTTCCAGGGAAGGAGGTAAACCCAACGCAGATAAAGTCGCAGAAATACAGAAGATAGCAGTGCCTAGGGATGTGAAGGGAGTTCGGAGGTTGCTGGGAACTTTAAATTATTATCGGAGATTTGTGCCAGAAATGGCTGAGTACCTCGTTCCACTCAACAATGTTTGGAAGAAAGGCAGAAAGGTAACCATCACTCCGATGGTGGAAGATATTATCAGGCGGTGCATGGAGAAACTGCAGCAGGAGCCGGTGCTTGCTTTTCCAGACTTCACTATCACTATAGATGTGAGTGAGTGCGGTGTTGTCTCAGGAGAGTGAAGGAGATCGCCCGGTGGTGTACGCCAGTAGGTGCCTGACAGAGATGGAGACCAGATACATTGCGCTAGAACGAGAGCTCTTGGGAATAGTGTGGGCTGTTGACCACTTTAGGCCCTATGTGTTTGGGAGAAAGTTTAAAGTACATACTGACCATAGGCCCCTACAACGGGTGAGAGAATTTAAAGAGTCTTCGGCCAGGATTACGCGTTGGAAGGAGTTATTGGGACAGAAGAAGAAAATGTGGTAGCTGATTGGTTATCTCAAGCCATAACTGTGAATGCCGCGGAAGAAGACAACGGGGAACCATCAGGAGTGAGACAGTTTCTATGAGAATGAACGCCGAGAGAGGAAGAAGAACAGAATGTGGCAGAGGAAGATGATAGGGAGGAATCTTCGTCTAATGAGAGCTCTGAGGAAGAAAGACCAATAGATATGGAGGAAGTAGAGGATATCATCAATGACAAGAGGCGGCAGATTATATGGAAGACGAGAACCACTGGATTAGTCAAAGTTGAGTGTAACAACTATGGGAGGAGCAATATCATGACGATTTGGTCGTGAAAAACGATCTGTAAAATGTTGAATAATGCTTCCAAGCCTGGAGGAAAGTGTGACCTATACATTGGGAATAAAACCATTTGGGAGAAGATCAAGCGGCTATGGCACGATGAACACATAGGATGCTCCTCTTCACTCTGTAGATGACCACTGCTTTTAATGCCTTCGCATCTTTGCTATCGAGTAGATTTTCGATAGACTTCGCTTCAATTCTGTTTACTAGTTGGTACCTCCTTTTAAAAAGTGATTTAATTCTCTAGTTTCTCCGGTGAATTTTTTTAAGTCCGACACTACTTTCTAGAGTCATAGCATGAGCTTGCACTAAAGAAACTTCCGGTAATGGCTCCATCCAGGTTGACTGCAGTTACAGGTTGGTTGGCTGCAGCTGGAAGTGGGTTGATGAAGTTCTGACCTTTGATGTTTAGAACTGCTGCTCCCACTATTCTGTTACCTACCATAAATCAGAGAGAACAAAGAAAAAGAAAAACAAATTTTTTCTTCAGACTAAAATAAGTTCTGTTATTCAAAGATCCTGTGTTTCGGCACCACTTACTTAAGTATCAGCAAAAGCAAATTGTCAAAAAAAGAGAAGAAGGAATAAGATCTGTCACGCTTGGGCTGCTGTAACATACTGTCTTTATTGGATTCCGTACATCTCTTTATATATATTCGATCAGCTGATCTTCTGAGTCAGCTGGCATTGAAGTAACAGCTGACTCAGACCGTAACTTATATACATAATAAATTATTATATTTGTGCATATTTAATATTAAAAAAATAATCATAAAACCAATGAACAACTAATTTCCAAGAGAAGATGTTGGTTTTAATGATAGAATATGTTAGGTTAGTATTTTCCTTGCTGAAGAAATAATTGGTGAAATAAGCTGTGTTAATAAGAATTTTGTACTTCAAAATATATATACAGTTTTCTAAGAGTTATAATTCTTATATATAACAATTTGTGGGAAATTAT
>NW_027106310.1:71758-89264 GCF_000696795.3 Halyomorpha halys | reverse complement strand
ATATTAATAGTAATATTTCAAGGAAAGGAAACATTTCTATCATTATTTGTCTACATTAATGTCAATTAGGAATGTGTAAAAGTTTCAGTTTATTTAAGTATAAAAAAGGTTTACTTGATATTTTGGGATTTGATGTATTGTTTATCTCAAATACTTATAACCATTATATACAACAGTTAATAACAGTGATTTTGTCTTACCTCTGGTATCTGTATATTTTATATTTGTTTAATTTTATACTTCAATTTTCTTTTTTATGTGCTGTTAATTAAGTACAGTTTATTTTATCCTTGATTTTTAAGTGGTTCTAATGATTGAATGATATGTTCTTTCTTAGTCACTTAAAATATTTTAAGTTTTTTTATTAAGTGTTTATAAATAAATTGCAGATTGTAAATTGAAGGATATTCTGCAGCATCCCTCTTTCAAAATACTCAAATGCTTTTATTATATCCCTGATTTATATTATTTCTTTTAATATAATTCATTTACCATTTTATATCTATATTATTATATTTCACTTTAGGAGTCAAAGTTCCTGATGAAAATTTAACTCCTCAGCAACGACAGCACCGTGAAGAACAACTGGCCACTCTGCGAAAAATGCAGCAGATACTTTTTCCAGAAGCTTTATCTGGTCCTGAAGAGGGCTCCAATAGTGGAGCACATGTAGAAGAAAATGCAATGTCTGAAACACTGGATATTAATAAAACTCCATCAAGCCAGTCTGAATGGCATAAATTACAAATGCAGTTTTATGAAGATCAGAAAACAAGAAAAAGAACTAATGGGCCACCACCGAGTTATCAGCAGGCTACTCGTTCTGCAAGTGTTCCCATTGCTCTTCAAAGTCCAAACCCCAGCTCTCCCAATAACACAACTTCTAATCTTTCTCTTCCTTCTCCTAGAACGTGTTCTGGTATCAATTCTCCTGCTGACAAAGTTGCAAGAGTTCCTGGTCCTAGTCCTACAATGGAGTCTCCAAATGCAGCTCGGAATACTAATTCAAATCCACCCACACCCGTTTCAAGTCATTTGTCTCCAAAGCATAAAGATAAATTAAATACCACCAATGAATTTTCACCATCGAGTACAGTTTCTGCCCAGAATTCACAGCAGTCCCCTGGTATGTACATTTATATATTTTGTTATCATATGTTGTAATTAATTTTAACTTAGTGATTGTAATTAATATACAGAGTGAATGTTTTCTTTAAACATTAATTTCTTTCAAATTAATCATGAAATTTTGGCCTTTAGGTGTTTTTTATTACAAAACTAGTGTAATACTGTAAGTCATTCTGTTAGTTCTTCCTTATTATATTTATTTGTTACATTCTAAATAATTTTAATTGAAAGGTTAACTTCTGGAACTAGAGTTAAATATAAAGGATATACTTTATTTTCTGGTACTACTTTTTCAGTCATTACTGATCTTTAAGGTCTTTGGAAATGTGTTAAAAACCTAACAGCTTGAGGGAATAAATTCTTTATCTTTTCAGCTCTGCATTGCTCTCTAGATACACCCAATACACCCTTTGCTAATAATTGTGTCACTTATCTTGATATAATCCTACATTGCTGCCTTTAGTTGGGTTATATTTTCATTATCCAACTTGAAGGGGCTTTTTGATTTTAAAGATGTTTGATTTAGTCAAGATTTGCAAAAGAGGTGTCGAAGAGAAACTTTCTTGAATCATAATGATTATCAGTTATATGATTGTTATTGCGCTCAGATTTTTTTCATTGCCTAAACCCTTTTCTTAGCAACTGGTGAATAAAATAGAAAATAATTTTTTCTCAAACTTAGTTGATTCCCTTGGATCTCTGTTAACATTTAATTAATTTTTATTAATTTTCACATTCGAAGAAGAGTTTTTTGTCAGAACATTGGTATTACATGTTAGATAATGATTTCATCTATAGATTAATTTTTGGTCATACGTATTGATTGATAAGATATTTAAGAATTTTGAACATTTAATAACACTAATGGTACCACCCATTAACATGTTCCGGTTTGCATTCTTGTGAATAGAAACTATTGTTAAACTTTTTTTGTTTAGCATTAATTTAAAGTACAATTAATTTCCAATATTTCTCAAGTTTAAGTTATTCTTGTTGGTTATTGAACTTTAAAGACACCTAATAATTCTGCTGTTCCTTATGCTTGTTCAAATTGTAATAATAATCTCTTATTATTAGTCCACCAATAGAAAATGTTCGAAATGATTTTTTGAGTGTTACTCTGAAGAGCTGTTCTTATTTTTGATTATATAATTACCTTTAAAATAATTTGTATTGAATAATGTTATACAAAGTAATACTGTTAGTTGAAAGTCAAGCAATAATATTAGTAAAAAATTTGTTATCTATTCTATTAGCTGCAGATAAATTCTGGGTTTAGATACCCCTTTAGAGAACACCCAACATCTGTAAAGTAGGCACCTGATTTTCCTATTGGGTTAGGTTGGCTATGTTATTAAGTACTGAACCCAAGATTCTTCATGAGTTCTAGTTGTACAGTTTTATTTTATTTTATTTTTTTTTCATTTTATTAGTAGTTAATAAAGAAATGAATGGATTTTAAGTTATGCTTATTTCTTGGACCATGTTGCATCTTTAATTTGAAAGTGTGATTCTTTTTTATTTATGTTACTTTGGAATGATAAATTTGACAAATTGTTTGTTATGCATGGAATTCTTTTACAATTCAGTCAGTTTTCTGTTTTTAACTATTAAATTGGTAACTGGTCAATAATAATACCCTGATATAATCCATTGTGGACTGTGGATTACTCAGAATGAAATACCTACCAGTTGTGGAAAAGAAGCTTAGATGCTTCAAGATTAAAAAGTTTATATGCTTCATTGTATTTATTAATCCATTCTTTATTTAGAGTATCCATTATAAATTGCCTTAAATGCTTCTTACAGCCAAATGAATGACCCAATCAGAAAAAGTGTGAAAAAAAAATTTGAACTTCTATAGTCTCACCTACTGCTGTTACTTTTTAACTGTAAGGTGATATGTGTGGAAAAAAACTAAAGGTTTATAAAAAGTACCTACTTTTTAATATTCTCATTTGTAGTCATTAAAAAGTTATGAAAGATCCCGCTAAACCCATCTTGATTATACATAATTTTAGAAACTTCAATTCTTGATGTCATTATTATTTTTAGGGTTTTTAAAACAAGAATCTTGAAGACATAATACATCCTTTTAGTATTTTTTTTACTTCCTATTAAAAATTTTGGCAAGTCTATAGATGTAGTATTTTTCTGAAACAATTTGTTGGCCGTCTTAAAAGAGAAATTAGTTTAATGACTTCTTAATGTTTATTAATTTAATAATAGTTATATCAAATCCAAAAAAAAATATAATAATAAGTTATGAGATTATATTTTATAGAAAAGGAAGATGGTTTGGGTGCAGTCAAAGAAAAACTCAAATAGTAATTAAACTATTCATATTGAGCCAATGTTTTGCCCCACATTGGCTCAATATTAAGAATTTAATCACTATTAGAGTTTTTCTTTGACCGCACCTGGACCATCTTCCTTTTCTATTATTATACACGGTCAACCAACGATCTTTCAAGATTATATTTCATAAGATTTTTATTATCCCATTTTGGATAGAGCTGAGTGTAACATCTTGATGTCATCTGATTAATATCACATTCTCCGGATACCATAATCACATCATCAATTTCACTTGGTGTGAATGGAACCATATCATTTTTATATTGAACATATTAGTAACTAACTTCTTATGAATACCCTCATGAATATATTTGATCCATCAGGAATCATTAAGGATCAATTCTTAGTGTAGTTATCTCTCTTATTATTAGTGGATACTATCTTCATTACATTGTATATAATGAAGCCCATATATAATATAACCCTAAACTTGACAAGGAATTTTCATCTCTAGAAAAAGTTTCATTGGATGGCAGAACATTTTAATATTATTGTAAAAGTAAAAACCTCACAAATCAGTACTCAAAAAAACTGAAAAAAAAAAAAATCGAAACTTTGGAAGCAACGCTAACTGAAATATAAGAAAATATTTTTATTGTTAAATTAATAAACATTTTACGTTAATAAAATAAATTTCCTTTCATAAGTATGAAATGATAATTTGAGAAGTAATACTACACCTACAGGCTTGAAATCCGAATTGTTTTTATGAAGTGTCCGGAAAATAATGTTCAAAATGCAATATTCTAAGTAAGGTAATCCTTCAAATTTGAAGATAGCGAGCTATGTTTTGCAAGATCTTTTATAGTTTTTTAATGACTATAAATGAAAGTATTAAAAAGTATGCACTATCTGCTAATCCAAGTATCTGCCATGTTACAGCAGCACATGTAAGTTTTAAGTTAAAAAGCAATAGTTGTTAGTAAAACCATAGGTGTAGGTATATGACTTTTTCCACTGCGGTTTTTTGTCCAAGTCATCGTTTTAGGAGTTAGAAGCATTTGGGCCAATTTATGTTGGACACCCTGTATATGAACTGATTAAAAAATGTTTTATTTTGATTTGCAAAATATAAAAAAATATTAGAAATCAGTAATTCCTTCAACCCATTTGATTTTTGGTCTTGAGGTATATGAGCAACAATAGTGCCAGTTTGTTAATATTATTTCTTTAATGCATAAGGTAATACATAATAATTCTCACAATATAACTGTGGTAATTAACAATTTTTTCTTATGTTCTTCAACTTCCTCTTCTTTTCCACATCAATTGAAATTTTCTGTGATATTAAAAGCTTTTGGAAACATCTACAACCTTCCCTTTACATTGTATTTTATCTGGATTCCAATTAACTGAGGTTCCCATTATCCAAGTCTATTTTCTTTTCAACCTTGGTTAATGGAGTCCGTTTTGTTTTAGATTATTGTTTCATACTTAAAAAAATATTTTTTCTTGTGGTATTTTTGCCATGTTTGATTGGATCGTTATTAATTTGTAATTTTTTTCCCTTAGTTGATTCTATTTATTGTCGGCCTGTTCAGTCTATTGGTCAGCAAAAGCAGACTTCAAACAATTCGAAAGAACCCAATTTAATGCCTGTACCATCACCACAGCAAATTCAATATTTAAGTACTTTTGAAGGACAGGAATTAACTATCCAGAAGCAGCCCAATACAAGTCTTAAAGATGCTGCTGCTCGTAAATCCCCGGGGTTAGTATTTTTTTTTCCTATTATTTTAAAGCAATAGATTTTTGCTCATTTTTTAAACTATTATTTTTTCTAATTTTTTATTTTATTTTTTTCTAATTTTTATCAGCTTTATATGTAAGTCTTACATATCTGATTCAGAACATCAGTATTTTCAACATAATAGCTAATCAAAAAAACCCTTAAGATGTATAAAAAATATTTGTATACACTATTATGACATTGTAACAGTTCTGTGAACTTCTGCTCCTTGAGTGCCCACTGTTAGGTAACTCATAGTTTGAGCTCTTGCTTAGGACACCCTCTACTATTTATCTTGTAGTTGTTGTTTTTTTTAATAGCTTTATTTATGCAGTAGCAATGAAATTCGTATTTATTATGAAATATGGCATTACAATTAACTATTAAAACTACCATATAAGTTTTAGTGGGGGTCCTAGACAAGAATGCGAACTTAAGCTATCTTGTAGTGGGCAGTAAATATGGTAATTATTATTGCTCAAGGTGAAGAATCTTTTTCTTCACTGCTTGATTAATAATTTAGTTGTATTTTTGTAGAAAAGTACATCAGCAATTAACTTTTCAGAAAATTGAAAATAATTTTTTTTTTTTAATATTTCAAAGCATGTTTTACACTCCCCAGTTAAAAGATATCTATACACTGACCTGAAGTATCTATCATAGTTTAATTATGTATTGATATCGAATTGTTCATCTTATTGTTACTAATTCTTGAAATTAAATAAGTCAAGTTGTGTTAGTTTTCCTTTTTTCAGTAAGACTGTTAGTTACTGGAATAAAGATGAACAATTTTTTTTTCAGTTGTTTTAATTGATAAAACAACAATATATTAAATTTAATAACAAAAATGAAAAGTAAATAATAATTTTTAAAGATTTCGTAACAAGCCAAAAACTACATGCTCTTGTTTAACAGTCTAAATGGTGATCTTAGGTACTATCTCATTAATGAGTTGTACTAATGTTGTGTTCATAAGAATAATTTTGAACATTATTATTAATAATTATTTTACAGTCGCAAATTTAAATTTTTGAGGAGAGTTTTTTTCATTATTATATGATAACTTATTTTATCCTCTTTACCCTCCCCAGCTAAAAAAATATTCTTTTAAATTTAAATGAACGCCTCGGGTAAAGAAAAAAAGAAAAATTCTTGTTGATACCAAACTTTTATTTTTCTTGTGTTGAGAGTGTGTGTATGTACTCTAAAAGTATAAAATTAAAGACAGCTAAATTTAAAATGAATAATAATTATAAAGAAAATTTATTATTTTTTTTTATTGGCAGATAATTTTCCTATTATGTTGGATACAGTAAACATAAATTTATTCTTTGAAATATTTTTTAATCTATTGAATCTTACTAAACCTTATTTTCAGTATATTAAATACTTTTTCTTTTTTTTTTCTTTTTTTTATTTATTTGTAAATCTTTTGTAATTCAAAATATTCTTGCTAAAATTTTTTTTATTTGTGAAGGGCATTACTTTTTCCCATTTGCTATAATGCAAGTTCAACAGAACACGGTGCTCCAGGATATTTTGTTTATTTTTTCATACAAAAAGTTTTGGTTTATTCCCATGCTTGGAAACGGATTCTAAAGAATGTTTTCTATATCATAATAGTACTTCCTTCCTGGTTTATAGAAGACCCAATTTGATATAAAAATTCTAATTTATCTATTTAGAGAAGTGTTTTTTCATCTCTTTACTTGTTTTATCTTTATAATTTGTTAAGTTAGTAGTTTCTTTTCCATTTCCTTGTCATGAAAATGGTTAAATTTACTGGTCCTTTCATTACTGTATTAAAATGTCCACTTGTGGTGCAGCCAACTCATGTACTTTTTCTTTTAGGAATTAACTTTTAAGTTGGCTTCCTGTCTATGTCTGACCTATTTTAATAAAATATTGTTATGGGTTTATTTTTCGCTTGAAGTCCGAAATTGGAAGGTAGCAGCCCAAAACCGAGCCGAGTGGCGGAGGCTCATAGAGGCCAGGACCCATCACAGGGTTGTTGTAGCGCCTACTGATAGATTGTGTTTTCCAGTCTGGAAACTCAGCCAAGCTGCTTTTTCTTTGGTGTTTGTATTTACTAAGCCAACTATAATTTCCGAATTCCTTTCCATTTTATTTTTCCTATTTATGTGAGTGGAAAAAAAAAACAGAGAAATTTTTGATTTATCACTAATCATTTTAAAAATTCATTTTGCTGGAGGTAATATGGGTCTAGTTGGATCTATATAATGTTTTGAACTTAGCTAAAAGGTTTATTGTATGTGTTAGATTAATAATAGTAAAATAATTAGTAAAGGAAACAATTTTCAGTCAATTCCATCATTCTTAACATTAATAAGCACTTTCAAGGATAATATTAAATATTCAAACTTTGTAAATAATGTATTTTGAAAAAAAAAGAAAAGAAATCAACTACTCTTAAAGGATTTTAAAATATGGTTTTAAACATTTGGCTATAGTGTGTGGGTGTGTTCCATAGCAACTAGCCACTAGAAATTTTTCTCTGAGAAATATTATCTTTTAAAAAAATCTCAGTTTTGTTTAAAACTAATTTTTGTATGTAACAAGTTTGTAGTACACATTTCTGTGAACTTTATTTTATTCTTTGATTAACTATTTATGTAATATAAATAAATTTATATTAGCTATTTCAATATTTTATTTAGCCTCCGTATGATTTCTTAACAATCAGCTATGTATTCGAGGAATGCTTATATCAAACCTATGTATCGCACAATCAAAAAATCTGTTTGAAAAACGCTATTGACCTGAGAGGTCTTTCGTTTTTATACTAATGAAAGACAATATTTTTTATTTGTTTTTGGTTAAGGAACTCCAAGACAATTGAATTTATTAAGTATGAAACATTTCTTTATTATTCAAACGTACATGTTGCTCGTATGTGATATACATATTCAAAAACAGCAAACATCTAGTAGCAAATCAGTTACCTACACCTTATTACTACAAATCAGTCTCATGAGTTATTTTGGCACAGTTATCACAGTACGTCATATCATGAATATTAGAAAACAACTTAACATTATAAGATTGTGCTTTTGTCTATCAATTATTTTAATCTTACAGATTTCTAACATATTGGGGTCCCTTTATATATTTTCAGAGTGGCTAAAAATGAAAATGAAATCACTTTAAAGATCGCAAGTTTGTGTATTGATTTATTTTAGCTTTTAATGATTTTTAAGATATTAGGGTCCTCTTATATGTTTTTGGAGGTGCTGAAAAAAAAAAGTTGGAAATGGTTTTAATAAGTTTGATATAAATGTCAAATAAGTTAAAAAATGATTGTAGTAAATAATCTATTATCAATAGTATTTGATGTTAGATAAGGTAAAAATGTTATCAATGCGAGTAAATTTGGATTAGTCAGAGAATATATGAAAAAAAACCCCTGGAAAATCAAAGAATTCCTTCAAGCCATTTTGCTAGATACCTTGGCTTCAGTAACAGATTGATATAAAAAAGGTAGGTAGTACTTTACGGTGCGAGGAAGTAATCACTATGAGAACTAAAACTTTCTATGGACAATTAATAAAATTAACTTACTCATCAAGGAATTAGTATCAAAAAACAAGTCATATGATGATGACGAGTACATCTAGATCAAAAAAGATAAAAAAAAATTTTTTTTTTCATAACATAGTTTAGGTGTAGTTCACTTCTGAAAGTTCTTACCCTATTTGTCATTATCAACATGTATTGACAAATCATAAGAATTCTTGAGGATCTTGAAGTTTTGAGAGAGTTTAACTTATCCATTCTTATACTTTGTGTCGTCTTAACAGCCAAAATTCTGGCTCTCTCTTGTGCTGTAGTTAGGAAATAATTTGTATTTTCTCCCGATATGCTCGGACATGTGTAAGGTAGGACTTAAGTCTTGTGCTGATCAGAAAGGGTTCGATTTTGTTCAGCTTATTTCCATTGGGAGATCACCTGGCATCTATTTGAATCGCTTTATGAGGGAAAAGGCTAAATATTATTTGAATACAAGAAAATAATAAATTTAATGAATTATACTACAGATAAAAACACTAAAATCAATACTTTACTTAATGGGAACTTAAGCAGGCTTCGCACAGCAGAATTATCCTGTTAGTATAACCATATTATTGTGGCAGTTGATGAAATGTAAAATTGTGGGGCATAATAATGAACCCATCTCCAAAATAAACCTCGACCCTGATATATGTTTTAGATAGGAAGATTGTATTAAGGCTGATTTTGCCAAGTTCAGTTTTGATAAGGTTGGATGTAGGCATATCTGTTGTACCAGTATCAAACCATTGGGTTAATTTATTTATTAATAACATGATGGTTGCTATGGGTTTGTACATATGGTCTAAAACATTTCATTGATATCAAGTAAACATCAAAAATTTCTTCTTTTTTTTCAATCTAATTGCTTGTTTTAATTTTTAATTGCCTTAACTTCGATGACTGGGTTCTTCTCAGTCTCTTAAGGATATGAGTAACTTCCTGAAAAAGCAAGTTGCAAAAAATAATTAGTCGGTTACTTTAGATTCTCCTTCTGACCCCACTAAACATCAACTAACGTCATGGTGGCTACCTATTTGATAGGCCTTGTGCCTTTCAATTGATATTGAGTCATTTATTTTTTATTATGTTAAATAGCATAATGATTCTGACTAAATTTAGGCTCTTCAATTTAGGATTAGGAAATGCTGCTAGTATGCTGTCACTTCTCCTTTTCCTCTCTCCACCAAATTCTTCTGTAGTAACCAATATAATTTATCTTTTTTTTTTTTTTTTTTGCATTGTTATATGTGTTATATTTCTGGAAGATTTTACTCTATAAATTCATAAGATACCCAGTAGGTCAGAGGATTGGGCGCCTTTGTTGAAAAAATATTTCTGTTGTTCAGAAATGCTTAGGACTCATCTCATCCTTATAAAAATTTGAATTTAGAAAGCTGTAAACATTTTTAAAAAGATTCTTCACCTTACTATAATATTATTCTCTTATTTATGGAATAGACAGTGGACTGTTAACTTAGATCAGTTCATAATCTTAACATGCACATGAATTACAATTATTATATCAGTAATTTAATTGGAATTTCCTGACATTTATTCTGTTATTGATGACTATTTATCTTTTGTAAATAAATTGTGGATTCAGTTAATAACTAAGAAATTGCCATTTCAAATCCTATGTTAATTATTCTAAAGTTATAAATAATCATTATAATGAATTAGTTATAAGAAATTAGATGAGTGATTACTTTACAGGTAGAAATTATTTTTCTAATTTATTTGTGTTTTTTTTTTTTATATACTTTTATATTTATTTTGCAGTATATTTGGGCATGTGTGTATTATATCCTTTTTTTTATTTATCATTTATGTATGTGTATTATATTAACATAAACAATTATTTAGCTGTTTGTTATGGATTATGAATAATATGTATATATGTTAATAATAATTTAATAATCATTAGCCACTGATTATAATCTTGTAATTTATTGTAAAAAGAGATATTTATAATCAACTAAAATTGTATTGGTTCTTAATTTTCAGGTTACAGCAGGCAGCTTTGGATAGTGTAATGACTAACAGTGCAAACAAGAATACAGATTTAAGTAATAAAGTAGCTGGCTCTCCAGCTCCTTCTACACCAGACATTACCCGCAACTATCCACCTGATTTGAATTCTGGAGAAACAACTCCTGATCCCACTACTAACCAGCCTCAAAGAAAAATTGATGTACCATTTTGCAATAGTCCTCAAACTAATGAACGTTGTCACATGAATATGCAAACTGCTTTTATGCAAAAATGCCCTAATTTTGTTGATAATACAGGACCTAAATGTGCAAATTCTTCTGAAAAAGAAATGTCAGCTGGTAATTTTCAGTGTATTGGACCTGATAATGTTCCATTAAATCCTAACCGAATCATTGCGACAACAGCAAGTAAAACCTCTCATTTTGACCCAATTAGTTCTCTTGCACAAATGAGTCAACAATTAACTAATAATGTTCCCAACTCTCCTGTTAATCAGCAATCAATGATGCAAAATATGCATCAAAATATGCCACCTTTTAGTTCACCTAATTCAAATCAACATTTATTAATGAGCGATATCCATCACATACCAAATACTCCTCCGGACCACAGGATGCAAAATCAAATGCAACCTCATTTTAATACTAATAGACCCCAATGTAATAATACAGTGTCTCCAGGTATGTCTGTTTCTCCAAAAATGATGCAAGGATACGGTCCTCAGCGCCCCATACCTCGTGGCATTGGTTATAATGGAGCTAGTATTCAGGTTAAACCTAATGCTCCTAATACTATACAGTATCTTCCATCAAGACCTCAGACATCCTCTGTCCCCAGGGGACCTCCTAGCCTTGAATTTTTACAAAGGTTTTCTAATCCCCTTTCCAATTTAGATTCCAAATTGCCTTCACATAATTTACAATATTATCCAAGTAGTTATCCGCAGAATAATATGAATGACATGGGTATGTGTTCACCACATGGCAGTATAAGAGGGCCTATTCGTGCTCCAAATCCAGGAATGATGAGATTGCAGTCCCCTCAAATGGGTTTTAACAATGCTGAAAACTTTCAAAATTCCAACTGTCAGTTATTTGGAGCCTCACCAAAGGGTTCCACATTAGGTTTAGCACCTGATGCTAGTCAGCCTTTGCCACCATCTATGGGTCAAAACAATAATTTTAAAAATTCTACTTTCATAGGTCCTACCACTGCTGATCCTAATTATGCACAACAATTTCATAATTTTCAGCAACAGCTTTATGCTACAAATACAAGGGGACAATTAACTTCACAAAATATGGGAGCAAATCAACATTATTTCATTCCAAAATAACATTTGCAATGTTTATTTTGTCCAGACTTATTGTGATTTAATCTTAAGAAAATTGTATATTTTTTGATTGTAATGTTGTGCTATAACCCATGGCGAATTTTGGCATCTTCATGTATGTCTTATGAGGTATGTAAGCAATGATGTTGGTGTTGTTGGTATAGAATCTTCTGGTTCCTTTGCCATATTATTTGTTATTTATATTGCCATGACAAAGTTTTCTATGAATATTGTTTGTTTTTTTATTTATTAATTTTAAAGTTAAATATAGATTAATATTTACAAATATTTTAAGTTTTATTTGTTTATTACTTCTATATTTATGATACATGATATTATATTTTTAACGTTAATGTGTCTTATTTTGTTGTTTGACTTTGTCATTAATGTAATTATGGTTGGGAATTACTAAGACAGAATTTTATTTTATCAAGAGCTACACGTTTGCTTTTTGCTAATTAAGTGGGTGGGATTCAGTTACTGTGGCATTGTTTTAAATATTAAGCTTAGTGCTGAAAATGATGTGATTTGTATAATTCATAAACTAAAATAAATTTTAAGTGGAATTGCAATCATCTTTACTTATTGGTTTATTAATTTATCTATTGATTAAATATATTCATTGATGTCTCTTTTTTGTGGTTATAATTACTTTTTGCATTAATTTCATGATCAAATGGCTTTAAAAAGTATTTGGGTGTAATATAAATTTTGATGAAATTCATAGCTGCATATGGAAGGTAAAGAAAACTTATGTCATAGTTCATCCTAGGCAATAACACTAACTACGAGCTATCTCATAGTTAATAGTCAATGTGTTAAGTAACAACAATAATGGGCTAAGATTATCATTATGAATGCAATAAAACTGGTCAACGATCAACCACAAATTTTTTTTAAATGCTTCCTTACACCTTAGTGTTGAAAATGGCGAGTAGACAACTGGCTTCTCATGCAAAGTAAATCTAGTTATGGTCACAGAAAATAAGTGAGCTTGGTCAAGGTGGTAACTATTGTTAGATACTGCTTTTTTAGTCCACACAATTATAAAAAAAAAAAAAAGAAAAAGAAGCACCTGGCATAAGTAGGGTTAAATTTTTCATATACCATTTCTCCTTTTAAGAATAATTATTTTATTGTTTTTCCCTTTTGTAGATGAACAGTGAAAAGATTCTTTAAACCCACTATCAGACGTGCGCCCACATTTTGTGTTGCATATTTTGGTTTCATATTTGGTTTCATATTCATTTGTTTTAAGTTGCATGGGAATAAACAGGAAGTATACTCCATTCATTTTGGTAATCTTAGTTCATTATATTCTCGCTGAGCTATGCTCTGTCAAATAAACATCACCATTTGGTGGTATTTGCTGGTTGGAAAAGGAAGTGAAATATATGCTTTATTTCAACCTCTGGACAAATTTTTCCAGTGACATTGAAAAAGTTCATCATCATTTATCAATCATTTACTGTAAACTTATTAGGAAGGTATTAGGTACTGATGGATATATATATTTAATTTATATTAAAAATTGAAATTGAATGTATGAAGTTTTATTTTTAATTTTTTTTTATTGTAGTTATGCTTTTTCAAATGACTATCAAAATATATAATTTTCAGTGTTTTTTAACAATCTTGATTTGGAAAATGAATTGACAAATTTCAACTTTATTAAAACAATCAATCTTACAGTAACTTTTAGAGTTAAAACTTTCAGTATTATTTAATTCCCAACTATAAATATATAAATAGTTGTTATTCATATATTTTTATACATATTAACTTATTTTTGCTCTTATGTTTTTTTTCATGTCTGTCATGATATACAAATATTCATGATAAGTATATGCGTTAAATGTATACAAACTACATTTATAATTTATGTTGCTCAAAATGTATAAAATTTATGACACATGTATATAACAAATTAAATTTTTTATGAACAGTTGAATGATTATTTTTCTGTTTATAACCTTTACCCCTGACTCTAAATCTATCCTAAAGCTATTAATAGACCCTTTCTTAACATACCCATTAAAAATAGGGTTGAAACAATATCTGAAAGTATTGCACAGCTTGGGTCTTGTTATGGGTCTTTTATACCTACCTAAGATCATTGTTGGATTGCTGGGAATGAAAAGGTAGATTCACAGGCTTTATTACCTATAAAGAGAAACTAAATAATCATACCATCAGCTAGCAAAGATGTCATATACTTATTTAAGGAACTGGATGGTTAGAGTGGCAGGATGAATGGTTGAACACCAGGAACGAGCTAGGAATAGCGCAACTGGCAGTGAAACATCTAGTGAGGAATTTGAAATTGATAAAGAGAGAATAGGTGGATTTTATAAATCACACTTGACTCACCCACGGTCACTACATGAAAAGAAAATGCATCATCATGTTGCTACTGTAAGACTGATCTAATCATTAGGGCTCATTCTTAGAGACCTTAAAGCTGTATAAATTTTCTACAGGTTTATATAACATGTAAGAGGGACCCACTACTACAGAAATTATTAAGTATTTAAAAATTATAAATATATATTGTTACTGCCAACACATGTTTTAATGAGTTATTACATATTATGTTAAAAAAATGTACTCTGTTATTATTTTTACTCCAGGGGTATAAACGATGCTTTAGGGTCACAGTTGTGTATATAAGCTCTCTTAGACGTACTTATCTCCTGAAGCAGTATTAGAATCCAGCAGTCTGGCCATCTCCATCATCCTTTTCACTTAATCAGAAAGGGTGGATGGATGTCTTCAAGTTTGGTTCATCCTCCACATGGACAAGAAGCATTTACCTAAGGTGGAGCCCCTATCTCGCAGTCATCCACAATAATATAAAAATAATTATTATTTATTCTTTAATGAAAAAATTCCTCTCATAAGCTCAGTTTACCCAATTTTCTTTTTCTAAGAATTTATTATTTTGATTTATATATATAGGTATTTCATTTAACATTTTAGGGATTTATCTCCATTTTTAGACTTTATAAAATATGTGAATACAGAATTTCTTCATCAATTATTTTCATGTGGTATTTGTCAGTATCATTTTCCTTGAATTATTATTCTTCCATTGATTTCCTACTAACACAAAGAAGAAGAATTAAAGAAATATGGTTCTGACAAATACCAAATGTACATAATTTATCAAGAATAGAAAAAGAAAGCTAATCTTTCGTCATACATACAACCTTCTTCTGGAATGCTCTTCATATCTCCGCAGGCTCCTAATCCATGCTTTCCTTTAAGCTGTACCTATTCGTTCACATACTACATTACCATACCTCCACATCATTGTGAGTAATGTGTATAACCATTTTTGTATACTATTATAAAAATATAACTTTTTTGACAATAAACTTTAATAAAAACATAAAGTTTTTATGTAATTTCAACATATATATTGAAGCTTTTAAGTGTTTGCCAGACAATTAATCTTGATACATGAACCATGTATTTATTCTAAGAGAGCATTTGTCCCAGAATACATTTTTTATTTATCCACCGCTTTTCGCCAGAGAGCACTACCCATGTTGGTAAAGACGTATAATGTTGATTTATTAATTAAATTGTAAACAGCTTAATGTTCTAAAGTATAAACCTAAAAGTTTTCAATATATTAATACTTTAATAACTACAAATAAGGATTTAAAATAAAAAGTAAATTTATAAAAATAATTACTTAAAGTATCAACATTTTTAATTTTTTTTCACAAAGGAAAAACAAGGGTAACTGCAAAACATTTGCCAACAAACCACAGATTCGTGTTCTCTCCCTCTGTGGGCGTTACAGACTGATATTATCCTTGGCCTTCTCAATGAGCTTTTGCAACGTAGCTCGTTCTTTGGCGGCCCCTTCCAATTTCGATTATTTAACAAACTAAGAGTCTTTAGCAACTGCTTATTCCTGCCTCAGTTTTATTTTGCTACCACCCTCGAAAGGTCCACTTTCACCTCTAGTAGCTTCTTGGGAATCTGGCGTTATCCGTCATTCTGGCGACACGGCCGGCTCACATCAGTCTTCTTAACTTAATGGTCCATACTGCATTACCTTACTCCGAAGATCTCGTACACTTTATTATTGTACCGCCTTCACTGTTTTTTTTTTTTATAATGACCAAAAATCCTCCGTAATGTTTTCCGTTCGCAAATAAGGATTTCTTTTTCCTTCAAAGTCAAAGTTTCGGATCAAGAGGTAAGGACCGACCTTGGTCCGTTGAGAGATCAAAAGCTTACTTTGACTACAGGTTCTTTTATGCGTATCACATCATATGCAGATGTGATGTCTGGATACGATTACTCACTTTTGGACAGATCATATCTTAGATCCTAAACCTTGCGAGACGGTCCGTCGAAAGAAGGTCCTTTTGTTGCATTCCCATCACTCTGTTCAGCTCTTATGTATGTTGTCTTCTCTTCATTTTTATAGTCAGGCCCATGTTTCCAGCGTCCTCCTTAAGATTATGGAATGCCTCCTAAGTGCGTTGAGCGAGCGAGCGATTAACAATGTCGATAATTTCTGCAAAGGCAAGCAGCTCAACGAGACTGTCGTACAATTGGCCTCTGGCTTTTTCTGAATGCGGCAGTACTGGTTTGCAATACGAACTCTATTATTATTTATTTACAATTTACTGGAATAAATGATTCGCCTGGTTTATCCCAAAACCTCCAACACTTCTCTGATAACACGGATGTAGACCATAGCACGAAGAAACCCAGTTCATAGAAAATAATTCGCAAATCTGCCGATTCACCGCTATCCCTATTACCAGTTAACAAAATTGATAAATATTACCAAAAAAGTATACCTCTTTAAGTAAGAAGTAGTTTTAATACTCTAACAGAAATCGACCTTTCATACCACAGAAAAGCCTAGCGATAATAATAAACCGAATGTTAAATCAAATTCTACAAAAATACCACCAATATTTTACACAATGGAATTAATTATTGATTTCAGCTAAACTACTTAAATGCCTTAAGTATTTGACCGTTTAAATCCCATTGACAGGCAACAACACTAAAATTTTGCTATCGACTATAGAATAATGACGTAATATTATAATGAAGAAAAAATGGAATAGCATTTTTTTCTACTGATAAAAATAAATATTTGAACGTAGTGATTAGGAAGGTTACCTGTAGTATAACCGAATAGAAATAAAAGGCCGAGCTATATTCAAAACTATTTGAAGTAGTATAGGTATCCAGAATACTTATTGAAGATAAAAAACTTACTCCTCTAGTATCTATTAAAAATGATGAAAACGCTAAATATATTTTTAAACTTTTTTTTTCAATTTATTTATTGTTATTTACAACTGTATACACATATATACAACAAGTAAATTTGCTGTAGGTGACATAGTGACATGATA
>NW_027106310.1:63602-71623 GCF_000696795.3 Halyomorpha halys | reverse complement strand
GAGGATTATTAGGTAATGAAGGAGAAGCCAGGTTAGAAACAAGTGGATTTGGGTGGTTGAGAAGTTTATTATGGAAGGAACGGTATCTGGCTCTGGCCAAATCGGCAATTTTTAAACTTAATAAATTATTTTCTGCAATGATCAGAATAGAACCTAGAGAGAAAGAAATACTTTATTCATTCATGGTACCCAAATACATCGGGTTGCTACATTACACAGCATACTGATCAATCCGTGACTGGACAAATATAAGTTACATATTTTTTCAAGATATGATATAATAGATAATAAATAATAAAAAAAAATAAATAGTTATTTCTATGTGTACAAACTGCCAGAGATATGGTCACACGAAAAAATTTTGTTACTTTGAGCCAAAATGCTTCTATTTATAATTATAATTACTCAATATTAGAGATATGATGAAATTCCATCTTCACCTGGAGCTTTGTTGTTCTTGAGTTTCGTAATTGCATCTATGATACCTTCATACTCTAGAGGGTAGATCTCTTCTTCATTACTTACTATATAAGTATTTTTTACTTGATTTTAATCTTTTTCATACAGCAAACTGTTGAAGTGGTGGGCCTACAGGGGCCACAGTGGATTTCTGCTTCAAACCTCGTTTCGATTTCTCAACCTGTATTTCCATCAGCCACTTGCGTTCCCATTCATTCTCTCTCTTTTTTATATTTTTGATGAAATCGCTTTTCTTGTCTTCTTCTTTCCCTATACTTTTACCATGCCTATTGCGTGTGCTTCTTTTGGACTGCATTTCTATATGCGTTATTCTTAGTTTTTAGCATCCGTTATCCTGGCACATTCATTGTTAAACCAACACAGTCTTAGTCCAATCTTGTGTCTTCACCGCATCCTCGGCTGTTCTTCTAACCACTGTTACGAATTAGTTTTAGCAGATTTGGATAGGGCTTTTCCAGGATATACAGAACTTTTTTCTTAATAATTCCAATTTTTTTTGGATACTGAATCCGAATATGAGGGTTCCAATCTTGCTAGGCGGTGGCTTACAACAAAAACAGAAAATAAAAAATCTGGTGGATCACATAGTTTTTACATACCATCTTGAGATGCAATTAATCCTTGTTTATTTCAAAACAGTTATTTATTTATTATTCAGGATGACAAGGCCCTAAATATATATTTCATATAGATGAGTAAAAGTAATTTTTTTTTTTTTCCTACGCCACAGGAAATGGGCTATTACGCCATTTTCCCTCTCGCACCCCAATACAATTTTACTCTTCCTCTTATTTGGTCCGCATCCCGCTCAACATCCTCCAGACCAACACACACCAAAAGATGGTCCCCATCCATGTCTCCCATGTTGCATAGAGGACATTTCGGGGAATCTACGATGCCAATTCGATGGAGGTGTTTTTGGAGCAAATCATGTCTTGTTATTAGCCGAAAACAGCCCACTCTCTCAGTTCTGCTAAGATTGCCGGGGATTCGTTTATCCTTATCCAGTAGGCTCTCCCACTTCTTTCCTTCCGCTTGAACTTTGTGTCTAGCACTTGTTCTGTCCTTACAATAAGAGCTTATAAGTGATTTCACTGTTCTGTAGGAAAGTGGTAGAACAGGCTGGTTCTCTGCACAACCAAGTTTAGCCAACTTGTCAGCTTGCTCATTACCATCTATGCCAACATGGCCTGGTATCCACTGCAGAGCTATAGCCCATCCTCTTTTCTTCATGATAGCAGCCATGTTTCTGCACTTTTCTTCCGTGGGTGACTCTGCGGTACCTGGTGTTGTTGATTTTTGTATTACGGCTTGGGAGTCGCTGAATATTACCGCGTTGTCATTGCATTCAATAGTGGCTTCCATCGCAAAGCAGATAGCCTGCATTTCTGGATCATAATTATCACATCCAGATCCAACGGGAAATGACAATTGGAAGTTGATTGAGTATACACCTGCTCCAGCTCTCTTGTTAATACCGGACGCAGACCCATCGGTATAAATGTGTAGCGTTTATCATTGATACACGTGCCCCCTGGATAGCGCTAAATGAACAGTAGCTGTCGCCACAACATCCCACAGAATATGACAACTACGGCATTTAACCGTAATGCAAACGGCCTTTCTAAAGGCCATCAAAACTCCAAGCTCAAAATTATTTTTTGGAATGCTGGAGGTCGAACACATGATAAACTTACAGAATTGAAGATTATTTTGGAAAAATATAATATTGACGTTGTTGGTCTTTGCAAATGTAAAAGTAAAATCTGAATATTGCTATAATAACTATGGTGAAATAATAATTATAATTTTTTGTCATATTTTATATTCATCCATTTTTTATTACGATTACCAACGAGAGATGCTTAGTTTTTCTAAGCAACATAAACAAAATTAAGCAGTCATTGGTTGCTGCATGAAAATTTCTCTCACGTTAATTGTTTTTCGGGTCTGGAAGCTGCTAGAGGGAGACTGTGGTTCCCATCTTCCTGGAATCTGTAGTTCACAGTCTCTTCCTTCTATAACTCGCCCCCTCCACCACTCTAGCATCTCTGGGTAAGTGTCCAGCCCTCTTTCTCTGACAATATACTCTTCTCGTGAGAGATTATCTCACGCGTGACTAAGGCTGCTATTAATCCAGAAAAATGTTTTTTCCTCGACGGAAAACATTAGTAGAACTATGGAAACGTAGGCTTGAAAAGGCAGGAACTTCATTAGGTACGTATTATTTAGTATGAATAGTATTTAGTTACTATAAGTGTATGTTAGGATGGTTTTCATTAAAAATTTGTCTTGTCATGTTTTCACTTCATTGCTGCGCCGTATGAATACTATATTTATAAATTTCTGAGTTATATTCAGGCATTCTAACAAAAAAGAATTGCCACCAGTGGAAATACCGATATGGTCCAGTCATATGGTGTTCACTGTCACCAGTTGTGCACAAGAGATTTCTTCAGACAGCATTTTTTAAAAGATTAGTGTTATATTCTTATAATATGACATATCTGTATTTTAACCGTTTTATAACTTTGTATGTCTAAAATATTATATTATGTTTATTGCTATTTCATAATTATGTTTCTTTTTTGAATTTTTAAAAATTTGTTTGCTCTTGTATCAAAATAATTTTTTTTTTTAATACTTTTTTTGTTATGCTTAAATAACCGTAATCTAAATCAAAATATTATATTTTAAAAAATACCTTCAAAAGCTCTAAGTAAGAAATGTGAGAAAAAGTCTCGACCTAGCGACCAATGACGGGTTAACACGTTCATGTCAGGTAATACTAATGTGTTATCAAGTGAAAGCCAAACGTTAGATTCAGATTACAACACATGGGTGTCATGCTCGAGACATACTCTAATAGACGGTGACTACATGTTGGTGGTTCGCGTCGCCACATAATTTATTTATTTTTTATTTTTTTGATATTTATTGAACGGAGGGGCTGTTTTTTTTTTAAATAATAATTTATTTATTGTTATTTACAACTGTATAAAATATTTTTATTTTTCTGTTTCTTTGGAAATCCGTATTTGAGGTTTTTTTGTGTTATAAAAAACCTATTATCAACTTTCTTCCTCTCTAGAAAATAACAGTTTAACAAAAGATAACGAAACCATGTACGATTGATTGAGATTGGGCACTTTCGGCTAATTTTCGCTTTCAAAGCCATTTTTAGACGGTTACAGGAAAAACATTTTCTCGTTTAATTAATTATCATAATTCATATTTATACATTTTAAATTACTAATTACAATGAGAGATAGTTGATTACTTTATATAAACAAAATAAAAAGTTATATGAAAGGAAATGTTTTTAAAAATTCGGCATTCATGCTCTGTTAGAACTAGCTCATATTAAAATAACTTGATAATACATTGATATATCGATTGTAATTAAAATCGTGAAAGCCATTTTTCATGGAAAAATTGATTCTATACAGAACCAACGGCCAGTCGATTTTATCGAAAAAATTTTTGTAACGTCCCAGGCTTCATAAAAAAAAAAAAGAAAATACAAAGTTACAATTATATATTAAGTTGATGGAATGAGAGAACTAAAATTACGCAGTAATCTCTAATATTATGTAACAAGTCTTAATAAATAAATGAAATTATGCAATGAATTATGTCATTAATTAAGTTACAATTACGTAAGCAAAATCGTACAATAATTTATAGCAGAATATTTGCTAAATACATTTCCAACTTTGGCTAACTGATAAACATAATTTTTGATGCTGAAAAAAAAAAATAAGAAAAAATAATAAATAAAATGAGAAACTTTAGCCAAAAGAGGAAGAAAAGATATAATAAAACTAAGGTTAATACTGTGATAATAAACTGAAGTTAATCCTGTGAATAGGGAGAAGACCCACGCTCTGACAAATATTTGAGTCGATGGTGAACGAACGGACCAATGTTTCAAAAACATTGGTAGCTAAACCAAAATCACTAGCTGTAGTAGATTAGTTTACAAACAAATAGATTCATAGTGAAAGGAATGCCACTGCTAGAGTTTCTACAATGACTTGAAGTGACTGATTCTGCCAAAACAACGAGGTTGCAGATTCACTGAAAAATGTTGACAAAAGAGCAGCTGCTGCTCCGAAAATCAAATTCCTGTGATTACTTTGGGAACCAAGACCTGATAAAAATGCTGTGACATTAACAGTACCAAGAACAAAAAAGGAAGATATTGTAGCATTAGATGGCCCAAAAATAGAGGATCTATATGCAATAAGAGTTCCAAAACAGCAGAAGTAATAATAGTATTTGAAACTCCAAATACTAAACGAGTTGTTGAAGTGCTTGTTACTCCAAAAACTGATGATGTAGTAGTCCTGAAATGATGTGATGTTGAGGTATTGTTTACTGCAGCCAATGCTGAACTTTCAGTAGAACGGCTAAAATTACTAGGTGGTTCATTGCTTAGCTCTTGAAGAGGATGACATCGATATGGAAATTATGGATCACTCTATGATGAAGAAAGTTGTTCAGGGAAACCGGGAGCTTACTTTAAAAGTTTACCCATGACGTGCTTACTTTCATGAATGAATCTTTGTTGGTACCAAGGGATTTGATCTAATACTGCGTGATATGACGCCAGCCAGATAGGGTTGAAACTGATGAACACGCATGCCTGGTGTTGTGGCCATTAGATTTATTCATCTTGGCACCGATTTTGGTTGCCAAAAATCGTTTGATGAAGGTGCGTTGACTTCCTGAATCTAAGACAGCCCTGGCAGGAATCAATTGACGTTGTTCGCCAATAACATAGCAATGGCTTTAACACATAGCTTAGGGTACGAGTTGAACCAAAACCGAGATATGTTCCCGTTGTAGTGGGAGAAATCCTGGTTTGCGAATGCGAGGTCTAATAAGATGGATTGATCTCTATGAATAAGGCTATGATGGTTGTCCTTACAGAACCTGGAGCTTCGCCTGGACTTATATACAAGTACTGTATGTCCACAGCGTAGGCAGTTATGGCAGCATTTTAAGCTCTGAACATATGGATGGCTAAGGCAACATATGGATGGACTGACCGTAGCGCGTGCAGTGGAGTTCATCTGCCTTTACTCCGCTGTTAGCTGCGTGTAATACACAGTACTATATTTAGGTCAGCTCCAAAAGTTTCTTCAAGACCTTTTCGTGATTTTCGGGAAACTTCGACATGAATGACGCAGCTCCTTCACGTAATGCACCCAGATAATTGCGAAACTCGTCACTAGTTTGGCGGTGTGGGTTCATAATGGACTTTCAAAGTGAATTAGTTCTTAAAGTGAGTTCATTTGAGAAGATCGCCTTGAAACATTGCAATAGAATCTGGAGTAGGTCAATTCTTGTTGGAGTAGCGAGGCTCATGCTGCTAGCGTAAGATTTTAGTAGGCGCAGCGGTGGCGGATAGAAAGCACTTTCTATGGTTATGTGGTGAACCTTCGATTATCTTAATTTTCACGGTATTATACTCATAAATATCCTGCCAGCTCTGTTAAACTCCAGGTTAATTGGGATAAACACAGTCTGGAGCTTTTCCCAAAGACGTTAAAAGTGCTCCCATATTGTAAAGGAAGTATGCATCTCTCCTTGCGACAATCAGGTGTTGTTCGGATTACTTATCGGTACTTCAACTGTCAAAGCAGCTCCAATAAAATTCCGCTTCAGAGAGGAGCGTTTGCGTTCCAAAATGGTAATTTATTTGGATTTTTTTAATGATTACTTTAACTCTTAATCACTTTATTGTTATAAAAACTCTAATTTTTACCGTTTTAGGAAGTGGTAAGTGTAATCGTATGGGTTATAATACAAAACATTTATTATATATTATTAACAGATGCTATAAATAATTAGTTGAAATAATAAACAGTTGTGTAATTATTATCAGTTTTTTTTTAGTAGTGCATACAAACTTTTTTACGATCGTAATGTATTTTCCAGCGCATTTTAAACTGGAAAAAAAATATAATGTGATTAAAATGTTTCAATAATACCTGAAAAAAAATGTGAAAGGGAAGAGGTTTAGTGTTATATTAAGGTTTAATGTGTTTTTATTTATTTTTAATTAACAACTTTCACCATAATAAAAGAAACAATTACTTATACATTTGTATCAAACTTAATGTATTAATATTTTTCTTAAAAGAAATTCGTTTTTCATTAGCTATTCTGAGAAAACATTACCTGAAAAATTTAACAAATTGAAGATAAGTTAGTTCATTAAGTCTTATTTACACTTTCTACTTTTTAGTATTTTTGTAGTACTAAATATATTTTGGGATCCTTGGTATTTGCATTAAAATATATGAGTTGGAAATAAGATAATACATAAGCACGAATTTCTCGAGAAATTGATAGAACAAATAATTGAAGAAATAATTTACTATAACTTCTATTCAGTTCTTATTTGAAATAAAATGGACGGTTTTATTGGTGATATCTATATACTACCGCTACTAGAGAATATTTTATTTATTTATTTTTATTATTATTCTATTTTATTTATTTATTATTTCTTGTGTATGGTTCGATTATGTTAGATTATTTCTCTATCCTTCTGTTTGTATATATTTAGAGAGAGATTTTATTTATTTTCTAAGTTTTTTTTTCATTTATTTGTACTCATATGTTATTTTATTCTAGTATGAATGTAATTATCTCAATTACTTATTGCCCAACAATGTTGTGGCAGATTGTAATATTTATCAATTAATAATTCTATATAAAAAAAAAAAATAAAAAAATTACTACCCCTATTTACATTAAGGTGAAACAAGGCTGCGTGTCGTGGCCAACCTTTGAGGTAGGGGACCCCGTTGGCCGTTCCTGTGGAAGACAATATCAGTTAATGTGTATTTTAACTATTTGTGAATTAACAAAATAGCATAAATTGTAAATAGTTGATTACGCAAAACCACGTGTTTTAAGTAAAGTGTATATAATACGAGTTATATTTTTAAAGCGATATTTGAATAAGTGAATTTTTCAATGTTTTGTTATATCAATCAATTTCATTTCTTGATTTAATTCCTTATTTTAGGATATGGTATTAAGTAATTAATTAATGATAATTAACGCTTTTTCTGAAGGTTGTGGATTCGATTCCCGTCTTGGTGAGTCAGATTTTATTTCATAGAAACGAATCCAGGCATTCCCGCTCTTAGGCTTTATAGGTCTTCATTGGAGGAGTTGAGCCATAAAAAAATAAAAAATTGGATTGGATAATGATTTGTACTGTCGGCAATTTCCCACTATAATAATTTTGTTAATTTAAACCTACCATTAGACAGTAACAATGGCGTATTAATTTAGATTATATAATATATTCAATTGTTCTATTATTTTAATTCAAAGAAGTTTGTTTAGGAATATTCTGTAAAACGTTTTATAGACAATTGTTAATAATAAAACCTTAAATATTTTCTTACAGGACCACCTGCTTTCAAAATATGGAGCTTGTATATCAATCGATCAACCACATGTATATCAATCGATCAACCACATGTATATCAATCGATCAACCACATGTATATCAA
>NW_027106310.1:35915-63552 GCF_000696795.3 Halyomorpha halys | reverse complement strand
TGTATATCAATCGATCAACCACATGTATATCAATCGATCAACCACATGTATATCAATCGATCAACCACATGTATATCAAAATTAATGAACGGTTCTATTTTGATTGCTGAGAAAGATAATTAAAGAAAAAACTTTCAATTATATGTATTATGATCATCCCTATTAGTTATATTAAATACTGCATTACCACAATCTTTCTCATTAGAAACTATCTTAATATTATTGTCATTTTAAGCCGAAAGAAAAAGAGATGCTGGGGAATAAGGGGGTCGGAAGAGATAAGAAAGAATATCTCTGCTAAAGAGACTAAAAAGTTTTATGAGGAGATCACAGACATCTAACCAGGATTCAAACCTCGGATAGAATTTGGTATGGATAAAGATCTTATCTTAAGGAAATCTTATCGGAAATCGGACTACTGTCCTTGATATATGCGGCGGCTATTTTCAGACGCTCCTTGATCCCTATGTAAACATGGATAATGATCAACGAGGAGGATATTTTCGAACCCACTGTCAGGAGGAATCAAACGGGATCGAACTTCCACCTGAGGAGGAAGAGATCGCCGAAATAATACAATCCTTCCAGAATTACAAAATATCAGGGATCGATCAGATTAAGAGAAGACAGAGTAAAATAATAAACACATATACATTTCCGAATATGAGAATTCACTCATCAGTTATCACAATCAGTTCAGTTACAAGAATGTACTAATCCACAAAGTACATTATTATCCTCTGCCTCCTTAGGAGGGAAATTTAGTGAAGCGGAATTATATTTGTAACATTTGTGAAATTAAAGTATATACAAGGAATAGTACAAATATTATCATAAGGCGCTTGCCTGAGGAAAGAATTGTTAGCTGGTAGGTTGCGTCATGCCGGGCCACAGTGGTTTTGGCGGCTGTAGTAATTACAGTATAGACCAGCAGGTAGCGTTGTCGCTACAAATTAAACCGTGGTCAAATGAGTGGAAAGATTATATAGGAAGTACCCATGTGGTTTCAAGCCAAGTAGATCAACTACTGACCCATATCTTTTTCATGAGTATAATGCTGGGACAGGCTTATGAACATAACATCAACCTAACATCAATTTGCAGATTTCAAGGGGACCTATGATCATATGGAGAGAGGAGGTTGTTGAATAGTTTTCAAGTACCGCGAAAACTCGTGTAGCTTCCAAAAATGACTCTCACAAACACAAATTGCAAAGTGAAAATTTTTCTCACAGTTTCTTATGTTTTAATTGAGAGGAAGAAAACAAAATTAATTACTTCCTATTAGTACTCTCATCAATTCGCCAACTATTTCAATTTCATTCAACTATATATTCTCGTCATGTTATAATAACATTATTAATTTAAATTATTAGACATTTGATATAAACCAGTTAATAATTATTACTTTTTAATATGCGGCAGTATTTAAGTGTGTCCATCTGGGGGACTCACAATAAATATTTTAAATTCAGAACAAGCTTTCATGGCCACTGATTATTAAATATTATTTTGTATTACTTATGCTTACATAATGCTGGCCAACTCCTTTGATATACATTTTTAATTCATCTCATTCTTTATGTGTTCGGTGATGGAAATAAAATCAATGAATTTTCTTATGTTTGAATCTTCATGGATATTTAAAATGTTTACATCATAAAAATGATAATTGTGGTTATTTCTTACGCTGTGTCTAGCCAGTGCTGTTGTGTTAATGCTTTTTGGGCTATTTATGTTCATTTTATATTGATTAATTATATTTTGTGATGTCTCAGCAATGTAATATTTATTCGGAATTTCTGACATTTAATTTTGTAAATGACGTTCTGTTTGTCTTTATGTTCGATTTTTTCCTTCATGTTTATCATGTGATTTTCTTATAATATTTCTATCAATTATACCATTATTATGCTTTTAATAATGGTAGATTTTATAATATACTTTATAAGAGTTTTGTTTTTGTGTAATGTTATCATTATGGTGATGCAAAAAGGTTGTTGTTTATTTTTTAAAGAAAAATGTTATAAAAATAAAAAGTTTTGATTAATTTGTTTAAGAATTGATTTGAAAATATATAAAGCCGTAAGCCAATTAATAAGTAAGTGAAGTTGTGAGTTTTTTTTTTTTTTTTTTAGTTTCTCAGAAATCATTATGTTTAAATTATTTTTAAAAAATTAATATTGTTAAGAAATATTAAAAAATGTCCCCAGGAAGCATACGCATTTATATAGAAGTTGTAAAAAATAAATGTGAAAACATAAAAATCTCAACCCTACTGATTACGAATCACATAAAAATTGTGTATATATTTTTTCCTAATTCATAAAACAAAAGATGGTGAATATAAAATTATAGTCCAATAAGATTAAAAGAAAACAGAGGTAAAATGGTGAAATCATCGCGTTGATTGGGTTAAGGGTGAAGACTATGTAGGGGACATGCGTTGGCCTCCGGATGGTGTAGAGAGCATTCAGTCCACCACCAGCTGCCTCCAGGGGTTCATGTCGTTCTTCAGTCTTCTCCTTGTCGTCTTCATCGTCGTCACAGGTAATATTAAAATGAATTTAAATCAACGTGACATTTATTTGTTTCAACCATATCCATCTCAAGGAGAATGAAAATGATGATTTTTACCTATACCGAAAAGATATAAACGTGACAAATCTTCACATGCATTTATCAAAATTCTATGTACTAAAAAATTACTTTGAACACAGATAAAAATTATTCATTCAAATTTGCCACATATAAGTATTAAAATTTTATTTTTTACAAAACGGTGTTAAAAAAAATAAAATCAGTGTATTAATCAAAATTAATTTTTATTTAATAGATAAACTACGGATTAATCTAATGGACAATGAATCAAAAAAGCGGATACTATAAGATATGTTTTTACTTTTATTCGGTACATTAAACAAGAATATGTTACAGAAAATAGCCTGCAAAAAATAAAATAAAATTAATTGTATGTTGATGGATAATATATGTCTTTTCATTTATCTAATTATTTATAGAGATATAATGGTTTATGATTTATTTTAATTATAACAAAAATTATATGAGCTATAACATTATTATATTGTACCAGTGAAAAAATGTTTTAGTATTAGTGATATATTATACAATGTTAAATAGAGGGAAAAGTAATAAATAAATTTAAAGCTCTTAACGATGTCTAATTTCTTAGATATGAACGATAACCATGTTAATTGTGTTCATTTTTAATTCTATTTAAAGTTTTTAAATAAGAGTATAATCATGGAATAATTCAAGTTAATGGATATTATATGAATTTTAAAAAAAAAACTTGAAAAAAAAGAAATACTAAATTGAAATAAAAAAGGTTTTTTATGAAATATATATATATATTAACATCATGGAATGAATAATTAGTGATTTTTTTTTTCAATAAATTTAATATTTACGTGCTTGCTTTGAGTTAGTTGCTACATGAACAAAAAAGAACTGTTTAATGAATGAATATGAAGTTTTGTTCAAAATCAAAATTTTATGATTTAAATTTTTTGTTCAACAGTTAATAAAAATTGAATGAATTGTATTTGCGTCATTTAAAAGTATCCTTTCAATTTCAACAAAAGATTCAAAAGTATGACGCTTAAATAAAAATTTAGTCAAATCCGTGTTAAAATCTCTTTGAAAATGAGACGGAAAACCAAAAGAACGGCCGTGAGACTTGTAAAACAGAAAAAAAAACAAAGAAGAGAAATCTAAACAGTGCAGAGATAATTTTAAAATGGTAATTATTCATTAAATAACGCAATTAATAAATTTAACAAAGTATAAATGTCAGAGATCATTCTTTTGATTGGATTCTAAGAGAAAAATATAATAATTAATTATTTCAGAAAAGTTAGATTGATTCATGAACAACAAAGAAGTACTAATAAATTATGTTGTGTGTATTAGTTGTTGTTCTCTGCATACAGAGATTTTGAGAATTATTCAGAAATTGTTTTATTAAGGTTATAAAACGGGATGTGATTTAGTAACTGATTAAAAAAAAAAAAAGAAAAATTGGTAGTCTACATCCTTATAAATACGTCCCTTCAGAATTCGATTGTAATATACGATTAAAATTTAACGGAGTTTCTAAACCACGTTTTGCATTAGCAAACACGAGTATTCTTCACAACGATATAGCATAATAGGATTGTTAAAACTATAATCACGGCCTCATAAATTCGGATCGGCGAGTTAAACATTTCAAGCCCCCTCCAGTTGGAAGTAAGTGTAGGAAACTGGGAATGGTTTTAATATGTTCATTTGACGTTAGATAATAATATCGTAAGTTTGCCCCGCTCCGAGCTTTAGGCAGGGCCGAGGGAGGGTGGAGAAACCCCCACATTTATTAACTTTTTTCAGTTTCCGGCCTATAACTTTTAAACGGCGCACCCTACTGAGACCTTTATTCTATAATTAATTAAAGATGATTAAATTATGCGTCGAATAAATGCCTAGCATTCCTGCCAAGAATACGGTCGGAATTGACGCACAGTGTAACGAGCAATAAACAAAAACCTGGATTTGATACTATACTTAATGCTTACCCCTCTGGTTACACTAAACAACTATTTGAGATCATTTTAATAGTATAAAAACAATAAATAACATATGTCTCTTAAACAGAAAAAGCAGTTGTAGTGTTGCAAAAAGGTTCCTACCTCGATATCCGTTTCATGCCAGTTCTTTAATTAACAGAATGTGAATAAAGTTAAAACCATTTCTTTTTAAACTAATAATAATTGATTATAGAAAAGTAAGTTATGTTTAATAATTTTAGACTATTCTTCATTATCAATTTCGATGGACCGAAAACAAAAAGCTTACATAAATCTTAATTTTTTTATAACATAAAGTATGATGCATTGTGGGCAATTTTATTGGCCATAATTTGCACGCCCAATAGATTTAGGTTATTTTCCGAATAAAGATATTGTGCCCATTATTCATCTGTTATTTGAGCCAGAGCCTTGGTTTATTAGAAAAAATATATATATAAAAAGGCTAGAAAAACTAGGCTGGAAATGGAAGTGTATATATTTTAATATAAGTTTATATTCCTATAAAGTAACCAGCGTTTCAAATTTTTAGTAAAGAATTCGTATCATTCATAGAATATCTATAATATAATATTATGTAATAGCAATATTATATTACTATTATTGTAATTTACTGCATTATATATATAAATGTTTATATAAAATTCAAAATGTTTGCTCTAAATCAAAAATATTTTAGATATTTGTTGTAGAGCTCTGTTTAGTATTATTAGGGTGTACCTTACATTTACAATCTAATTATTGCACAGCCCCTGGTGCGACCCGTTCACTCACAGGCGGCGTCTCACAACGTTTGTACAAATCCTAACTCAGTTCCCCATGAGGTATAAACTTAAAATTTGGCAACGTATAGGTCTCGGCCAGTAACTGAAAGGGAAATTTTAAAAAGGAAATTTATTAATGATTGCAAAAAAATCCACTGGGCCCAAGTTTGAAATCGTAAATCTTTATTTTGGAAGGTCTATCGTGACTAAATGGCAAAACCTAATAATTTTGGTTTCCTTCATTTTTTGTCACATCTCCACCGACTATATTCCAGAGCTATATCTTTACGCCTATAACAAAGTTTTTTGTTGTCTTTTCATAAATTGTTTATGGCACTTAATGTTCATAGACAACCTTCAAGCTTGGTGGACTTATCGAAGCCAAAAATAATGGAATTTTAGATCTAGCGGAAATTTTCGAAGCTTCATCGAGCGAAATCATCCAAAGTTTATCTCTTCAGAGTTCCAGAATTATAAACAGGCATGTTTTTTCACGTGTGCTGGGCGTTGGCATAAAATTCCACTTAAATCTAATTTACAAAAGAATTTAAGTTAATCAGGGCACGCTTTCCCTAAAAATAAAAAATTCCAATAATATTCCACACTGAAGTAATCACTTTTCTTCACAATTTTCTCTATTTAGTATAAATCATGAATATGTTTGCAAAAAAAAATGAGATAGATTATATCCGAACCTATTAGCTTGTGTTTAAAATCAAGAATACTTGAAGTTTTTTTTTTTTTCAAATTCAACCAAAATTGACATTACAATCATGAATTTGTGTTAATTATATGTTGCGTAATATAAAATAAGTTAATTTTGAGAGCGATACCGAATTATGTATACATTTAAACAATTATCTAAAGGGAGAAAGGAAATAGAAAACCTTCGGTTTTGAATATCTGGCCAGTTAATCAGGGATTTCGGTTAGAGACACGTGTTAAAAAGCTGGAAATGGATTTAATATGTTCTTTTGAAGTCAAATTATAATACCTTTTGTTTTCCCGTTTTAAATTGTAATCCAGAGAAGCGGTGAGAGTGGGAAATTTTTAATTTTTTTTTCTGTTTCTGTACTGTAATCTTTAAACGGCGCATCCTATACAATGCATTCTATTTTGTTCCTCGTACGTAATTAAACTAGTAATCCAGTTCGTCATTGTCTCTTGTAGCGTTAAGGTTTTTACTCACTTTTTAAATTGTATTTTAAATATAACTAAATGTATTTTGTGCGATACGTTAGTTGAAAATTGAACTTACAGTTTTTAACTTACATTAATCAATTTAATTAATATATTGAATTTTCGATTAACTGACATATCATCTATCATCTGGTACAGTCCTGGCCTTATTAAGACAAATAGGATTCTGCTGTACCTCAAAATAAACTAATTGAATGTTAAAAATAGTATATATATATCTAATTATAATCAAATCTAATTAGGATAGTCCTTTTTTCTTCCAAGAAACTATATTTTTTATTTATTAATTCAGAAAAGTACATCGAATATGGTCCTAACAGATGACACATCGCTGATACATCGATCAGCGAGCGAACAATAAACATACGGAAATGATATAAATAAATGAGATATCAGTTACGTTTTTTTATTATTAGAACGCTGTGGAGGCTGCGTTATATTTACGATTTATAGTCTAATAATAATTCAATTAAAATACTAAATGAAAATAAAGTAAAAATAGTTGAAAGAACTCAGGATGCGAATAATAATGATACGGATTTACAATTAATAAATTAATAATAGTGAGCTGATCAATTCGTAATGGATATGGAGTAAATTTGATTAAAAATACGAATATAATTCAAAATATAAAAAATAATATTATACAACATACAATATGTAATATGATATAAAGGATACAAAAAAAGACGAACATTAAAACTAAATAATATAAGAATACGATAAAAATAAAAATCTAATTATATCTAAATAATAATATAGTGAGATTTAATTGTTTTGGCAGGCAAAAATGTTTATTATTATATTTCAAATGCAGATTATATTTATCCTCTATATATATAAGACAAATTTATTTATTTAAAATGATTATCAATATTTAAAAATTATTTCAATTTATTTTAATTTTAATTCTAACAAGACAACAACTAATTGAGAAACTCTCACATAAACCTTAGATTCAATTGTTTCAAAAAGATTCAAGAACTAGAGAGAGGTTGATATTTCTCAAGCGGAAAATCGGGCTACAAAACTGACTGATGAAATATCACGGTATTTCAATAGCGATGATTTAGTGGATGAATTTCTTCAGAAAACTTGAAATCTTTCAAAGAAACCCCTGAGAGTGTTTGTCAGCCTTCCATAAATCATCTCCATTCATCTCCGACCCAAATGAAAGGGGCCCGGGTTTTTATTTTAAATAAGAAATTGGACAGCACTGATTTAATATTTAAATCAACTTCTGTGGTGAGTAACCCAGTTTTAATATATGTATATTTTCTATTTCTATTTATCTAATCCATAGTTAATTGTTATAACATAGTTGTATTTATTGCTTGTTTGTGGCGCGGAATTGCATTATTACAATATCCCTTTCATTTTTAAAAGCTCTATAAATACATATAATAAATAATTACATTAAATAAAATATGTACCGCTACAACCCATGAAGGGTCAGGAGTTCAGTACTTTGTAAAGTAGTACTGTTGTTACTAGACCAAAGGTTGTACAAGGAGGTGATTTGGTTAGAATCACGCTCGACTGCCAGAATTTTATCTAATTAAGGGTATCCAATTTAAGAGGCTGGGTGGACCCCTGGAGGACTCCAAGAACCCACAGGAGTTGACTCAAGGCTACATTTTAACAGAAAACAAATTTCTGCCCAGCCGGATTCGAACTCGGGTCCTTGGAGTTAGTAGCCACGCGCCTTACCCTGGGGCTACCCGTGCTCCCTATAATATATAATATTGATAATATTACGTACATATAAATATTTTACTGAACCCTTAATAAATGACTCAAGTGAAAAAATTAGGGTTGTAAATGAAATTTAAAAAAAAATGAAAATTTTAAAAGTTAAAATAAATATTAAAAAAGTTATTTCACCAATAATATTGAAGAAAACACGCAAAAGAATTCACAAAGATGTATTTAAGAACACAATTTTTATATTTGATCTTATAATTTCATGGGAAAGGGAAAATAATGAGGGAATTAAGAAAAGCCCTCTTCCCAAGGAAAATTGCATTTAGAATGAAACTTGAAATTAAAGGTGCCTTATAATTCAAGGATTCTAGTCAAGTTTCCCCTTTAGTAAAACCGAAGCATTTCGGGTACGACTAATGGTTTTTTTTTTTTTTTTAATAATTTATACCATTAAAAACCAACTTAATAAATCAATTGGTTATATGGTTTGACGACTTAAGCCAGAAAAACAGAAATTATACATGAACTCGTTAAGAAAACATACAAATAAAATTTTAAATTATCATTTTTATAAAATTTTAACATAAATGATTATTAAATCAATTGGTATTTTAAGAAAAAAATCATTACCTTTGCTATGGGATACAAATTTATTTATTTTTCTATTTTCATTGGGGTTAATATTTTTTTAAATTACGGAGGTTATTTATATATAATTTAATTTTTTGTTTGAGGCTGGTTTATATATCAATTATAATAAACAATTTCCATATAGTCTCACACTGTTTATTAGAAAACAAACATGGTTGATAATGTGATAGGCAGTGTAAATTGAGTATAATTAGAATAAGCGAAATTTGATAATGATAGGTTTCGGCGAAGATAAATTTTGACAAAGGCAGTATATCCTGCTTTATTTTGAGAGCAATATTAGCTGTTATATTATAAATAAGAACGTTGAGAATAACCGAAACGTAGTAGTTACAAAAAATAAACAGTGTAATACTATATGGTCATTTTTTATTGTAATTGATACAGAACGTATTTTTTTATTCACCATTTTCAGGCAACATGAAGAAAACAGGTTCTGGCTAAAGTAGTTTACCTAAATATTCGTTTGAAATATTTCCAAACAACGGGGCCATTAAAGTCATAAATATTTTGCAGGATAAATTATTTACTTCGTATGCATGTCTTTCCTTACCGCTTAGTCCACAAGAGACCTTGTTTAATTCGTCTTGGCTAATATTGGCCCACAATACGTATTCATTTATTTGTTTTGTTTTTTAAATTTAGCTAATTCTTATAAAAGTAATATAGATGTACGGGTATTTTTGGGAATTGGGCAAAGTACTTAAAAAACTGATTTTAACATTAATACGCCGCACAGTGGTGAGAAACTGCCATTTTTATGCAAAAACCTCTAAATCCTCATGAATTTATTACGTTATTGAGGGTGCTGAATTAAATAGAATTTATTTATTTTATTTATAATATTTTAAGGTGTAATATAAACAAATATAAGTCTTATTTATTCCATCATTAAATTCCTATAAATAAAATGTTATTTTGAATCATAGTGGTTAATTTAATAATTGTTCTCAAGTTATTTTGGTTACACCTTCTGACGAAGCCCCTGACTTCATATATCTCAATACGTTAATGAATCTTATACAAAAGTTGCTCCAATGTGTACAATTTTATGGGAAAATAGTCTCATCAAAAGAGTCATGTTAAGCCACCTAAAACCGACTCTGTCTCTTTCTGGGAAATTAAATTAAAAAAAAAAAAAGAAACTTTCCAAAAATATAGGACCAATTCAATAATAATCAATCATTAAAACTCAAAACTAAAAATAAATTTTATTTATTTCTCAAATAATGAATACTATTTTTATTTCTCGAATGGAGTTAAAACTCTTCCTTTTTAAATTAATAAGAATTTATTGTGGATTATTACTCTCTTATTACAAATTCAAGATTATTTTCCATCATATATGACCTTTAGTTTGTATTTCACAATTTACATAGACTATGAAACAACAATTGAAACTAACAATAAAATAAAAGAGTGACTATCAAAACTTTTATTTCTTGATTTTTTTTTTATTAATTGATATTATTAAATTAAATACAACTTTATTTAAAATATATACAATAAGTAAATTTGATGTCAGTTATACAATGTCGTGATACAGACATGTGGAGAATCTACCCAATGATAGAACGCCAATAATATTTCTAGAGGAGAAGATCTCAAGGCCATCTTCTTTTCAGACGCCTAGGAGGATTATTAGGTAATGAAGGAGAAGCCAGGTTAGAAACAAGTGGGTTTGGAAGTTTATCATGGAAGGGTTGGTATTTGGTTCTGGACAAATCGGTAACATATTCTAGACTTTCATTTCTATATCTATTATAAAAATGATTACTCTCTTTTATTATTAATTCTATTAAATATTGATAATTGACCCTTATTTTCATTTATCCGGAAAATCCATCTTCCTAACTGATTAAAGTGTCAACCATCAGTTAAACTTTGGAGTTCCCGCTCTTGGTATTTGAATTATTAAATTTCATGACACGGCACCTTGAAAATATAATCATGATTGCAATTTATAAGATATGACATAATTATTTTTTTTAAATAAGATATATTATAACAAAAAAAGTTGGTTCCTCGCTCTAGATTTTGAACTTTTTTTATATTAAACATTTCTGACCTTCTTACAGAATACAGAAAAGTTTAAAATTTATACATAAGCTTCCATAAAGTATAGATGAAAGAAAAAGCTGCTACTTTAGACTGTATTGATATCTGCTTATTTAAATTTTTTTTTAGCAATAAACTTTATTGTAGGTAGGGAGATATTGCAGTAATTTTCATTACTAAAATTCATTAAAATGCTTGAGAATTAGTTGGTAGTGTAATTAAAGGCTGTCATTACCTAAGAAAATGATAACTAATAACATAGGACCGTCCGTAGCACAGGTGGTTAGGCGCAGTCTTACCAATCTGAGATCTGCTGGCAGTGCCGGTTCAAATCCGGCCTGGGTGTTAACTTTTTTCATCGAGTGGCGGTCTCACAAAATGAAAAACATGACTCCCAACTATTGTGGTTAGGCGGTATAGGTCTCCAATGCGAGTCTTGACTGAAAAAACTAGTAATATATAGTAACAAAAAATTGTTTTGAAAATTCTACGAAATAGACCAATATTTTTTTTTTCAACTTATTAAACATATTTGTCTGAAGTTAAAGTAGGGTCTAATAATAAAAAATAAATCAAAAAATAAATTTCTATTCAATTTCAATTTAGATAAAAATAAATCAAAATTATGCATATATTTTCTTAAACTGATTTGTAATTATTTTAATTGACTTGAAATTACTATTGTATTGGAAGGATGTTGAAAATTTAAAGTTCTCACAAAATAAACAAAAATGTCGGTATGCCTACCACCACAAATAAGGACGGGTTTACTGGAGCAAAGTATCCAGTTTCTGGTGCATTGTTATTCCCAATCACATTTTTGGAAATAAGGGTTAGGAAAGGATAAATAATTAAATATAATGTTTACTTCTTAATAACACAGATACAATTTGAATGATTTTAAGATTATACTTGCCTTATGTACTTCGAGAAGAAACAGTATAACAATATAAGTTTGAAGCACGTTTTTTTAGTAGAAAATAATGTGAGAAGAAAGAAATGTAATTAAGAATAATTACATAATACAATACAGAAAACCTATAATTATTCTTAATCTGAAGTTTCCTTATCATCTTTAACGCGGCTTTCAATATCACTGGTGTGCCACACTTAGCAACATATCAACTTAACATCATTTGAGCATTGTTATCCTTTAAGAATCAAAGTGATTCGAGGGTATTCCTGAATATCATTCAATTCTTAATTAATCTTAAAGAGTTGAAATTGAATTGAAGGTGAAAAATTATTCGTATTTATAAATGAAATTAATTATTAAAAAAAAATAGTAAAATTTCCTTAGACTTTCTGCTTTGTATGTTTTTATATTTAAGATAATTCTTTTATTTAATATTATGTATTATGTGTACGTTTTTTCAAGTAGGCCTAAAATGGCCAGATTGATTATAAACTCTGTAATAAATAAATTGAGGCTTTTGATTTGTAGCCATTTATAAATAAATACGTTAATAGAACATGAAAGTCTGTTGGTAGTAAAAAAAATGAGAGAAATATTACTATAATGATACTTTATTTTAACTAGGTTGGCCTAATATCTTTCTGTTAGTTGTGAGTTCTTATTATTTATTACACCTATCAACTAAATCTGCTACTCACTTTTCCAACGCGGTTCATTAGATCACGTACCAGACCACTTTTAATTAGTATTTCACGACAACTGGAGTCTGAAAAAAAGCCAATGAATACCAGATAAGTAAAATATTATTATTGGGCACACAACCTCAAGAAAAATTCCGAAATTCGTTCCTCACCCTCAGTCCTTTGACTGTATTAAGCAAACAAGAAAAAAACTCAGAGGAAAAATATAACTTTAAAGCATATGCTGAACTTTTCCCAACTCGGAAACTTCTTATCAGAAAAGCTTTTTCAACTTTCTGGCTCTCTTTAGTGGATATAATGAAGCCAAAGGGGACGAAAGTGAGTTTAAATAAACATAATTGTTTTCATTGCATGTGGTGTTTTCTTCTATATAATTGTTTAAAACTTTTCAACGGGTTTCTAAACATCAAAATATATTTTGAAATGATCTATTAAAAATAGTAAATATCTAGTTGCAATTACTTCAATTAAATGCTATTTTTATACTATATGCTTCACCTTTTAATCATATTCACGATATTGCACTCATGGAATTAATATCATATAGTAATATAAATATTATTTATCATAAGTTTCAATTATATTTATAGAACATTTACAATATCTTGGTTACAATAAAGTTGTAATATTGAATTTAGTACAACTTTTTTTTAAATAGATTGTTTATATTTTTTATTTTGTTGGATGGAATCATTAAATTGATTAGAATAGATTCCTAAGCTGATATATAATAGTTATATATAATAAAAATAATTAGTAATCTGTTGCTATCGTGGAATGAAAATTTAGAGTACTGACTTGTGAAGTCAGTAAAAGACCACTTTGCTTCAAATGTGTAAAATTTAAATATTAATTACTATATATTTAGGTAGGAACTGAAGTATTTCTAAGTGGAGTTTGTTTAGTAAATTTATTTAATTTTTGAGAAACGAGAAAAATGGATTTTGAAAATGAAATGAATCATTCAAGTATAAATTACAAAAAAATTCCAAAAATATGAATAAGATAAATTTCATGTTTTGAACATTAAGTATTTAAAACTAACTGATCTATTTAAATGGTTTATTAAAACACATTTAATAAACATATTCAGTGTTTTTATTATATTGGGTATTTAGTTGGTCTGTTTTTTGTCAATAGTTGTTTAAATATACATCTATTAATATATATTGTTGAAAATGAATTCAGATCAAATTTTAATTTTGCACAGTAGGGATCAGACATATATTCAGCCCTGATGAAGCCCAGAAAAGTTAGGCGAAATGTTATTTACTAATAAATATATTTTTTTTTATGTTTTCGTACTTTTCTTGACCATCCTCCTATAATCAATTACACGCGGGCCACCAATAATCTTCCAATATTTATTTTTTTAAGGAAAAACGCTTAACGCAAGAGGCAAAATAATAATAATGTTACATTTATTCTGAATGAATAAAAGTATTATTTATTTTTTATTAAGATTAATTTAAGAATTTACATAAGGAAAAGAAAACTGAACTCTGAATTTATATTAAAATTAATATCAGTCAATGTAGTGTAAATTGACCGTAATTGTTTATTAAACATAAAATAGAAACAATTTTAGAAGGGGATGAAATTTATTTCACTTAATTCGGGTCTAATGGCATTGAGTTTTAATTTAATTATAATTTTATTAAATATCCATACATCTAGCCCACATCAAAATTTCAAACGCCTTGAGTTGGTTCGTTTCATTTTGCGTAATTATTTTTTTCTTACAAAGTTTTTATTTTTATTATCTACATTAGGTTTCGTTCTCAAAAAAAAAAAAAAATAAATAAAAAATAATCTTTTACTGATATATTTCTTTAATATTATTATTTTAAATTTAATTTTGTTTTTAATTGTTATTATTTATATTTTCTTTTCTTTTTTCTGTTTTTTTTTTTTTTTTTTACCTTTTATTTCTGTAAATATTATATGAATGTGTATTATAACATTAATGGCTTTAATTTGTGGCAGATTGTATTAATTATTACCAATAAATTTTTTTAAATCTAATTATTTATTTATTCTTATCTTTATTTTGGGGATCACGGTGGCACAGTGGTAGGGCACTGTGCTACAAACTCCAGCAACCGAGGTTCGAATCCAGCTGAGGAAGGTAATTATTTTCTATTACAATGCAGCCGTGAACCACACCTATTGGTTCTTGTACCCTCCTGGGGCTCCTCTTCACCCAGGCTCATAAATTGGGTACCCTTGATTGGGGAAGCCTCCTTGTAAAACCGTTCTTCTAAAAACAGTATTTCCTTACAAAATACTGAACCCAGTACCCTTCAGGGTTCGTAGGTCACATTATTAATTCAGGGTCACATTATTAATATTTTTACTTTAACAACTCTTAAGGTATGTTTCTCATTACAGAGTAATATTATTTGAAAGGGCTATTTAGTCTGTTTTTTGTAAATTTTAAATATTTTCAGCTCATTATTGCACATTTTGGTGTTTTCTATTACATAGAAATCCGGTTTCTTAGAACGTAGTGGGCCATGTTGTTCAAGATTTACAATTAGTAGTAAGACATTTTTTTTATATTAAATTTTTTATAGGAACTAATATTATTTGTTGCCAGAATGTAATTCATTATAGGAAAATAGTCCGGATATTGGTCAATAAAGATACATAAAATAGGAGAAAAATATTTTTGAATAATAATACATAGTTCCCTGTTAATTTTTGTACATTTTTGTGATAGCTACGCGGGCCATCTTCCTACATTATATATTTTTAAAGTTATTTTTTTATATTTTTATAAAATCGATAACCTTAGTTTCAAATTCATTCAAAAGAAGATATAGTTGGAAAAAATTTGTATGGTTAAAAAAGGAATACTGCAAAGAAATAAGACAACGAATTAATTTATTTTTAATTAGTTTAATTAATTTCAATTAATGATATAACTTGGATGGGATCGATATGTCGCCAAGATGGATAGAAATGAAATTCCTAAGATGCCACTAACTTTGATAAGCTGCACCCGGTAAGAAGAATTGGTTGGCTATATGAGAAGGTACCTAGTAGGACCAAAATTAATAATTAATTTTTAACGTATTTTATTTAATTATTATATATTAATTACTTATTAAATAGAATAACTTTTTAAACGGCAGAAAACAGTTAGCAGTTATATACTGTTATCTCTCTGAAATTATTAAACGAAATTCTTGGTAACCCTATTTTTAATTTACTTTTACTGCCCTAAATTAATTTACTCTCAGGACACGGTTTTCGAGTTTTCAGATGTGTCTGATATACAGAGGATGCAACGGTCGTTACGTAGGAAAGTTCCAACTTTGATGAATTATATTCCATTGCTTCAGTAACAACCAGCTTTGCATGCTATCAAAATCTGGAAAGAAAATAACAACCAACATGTGTCAAACTTTTATAATAATGGTGTTGGGAGGGGTTGCGGAGGAGGGGTTAGGATAACACCCTAGTAGAACCTTGCCCTTTTAGATCTTCTGTTTGTTTTAAATGAAATTTTACTTGTGAATTATCAAGTGGTAAATAAATTAAAATTCATATAAACATACAGGAAAATCATTTTTCGGACAAATTGATGTGCACTTTTTGGATAGTTTATTGATACTTCCAAAAAAAATTATAAAATTTGAAATTGTATAACTCACAGGAAAAAATATATCTAAAAATAAAAACATAAGACAAAACTTTAGTAAAACACATAAAATAAAATGGTATAATTAAAAGAAAAAAGAAATATTAACTTCTTAAAACTTAAAATCAATAAATGTATATCAAATTTAAATTACAATGTTTAGTATTGTACATAAAGGGTCGTTTGAAGGCGAGGGATTTGCAGCGTCAATTGCCTCGACCTGCAACAGCACCGCTTTCAATCCAGTTTATTTTATTTCTTCGGAGGCCCCACGAAAACTTGACCTTACACCATATTTAGAATAGATTGGCTATCTCTAGATGATTAACATTCTAAACACAATACTATCGGTTTTCTAGTGATCCAGAAAACTAATAGTATTGAGTAATTCATAAAACGTTTAAATGTAGCTTCGAGTTCACCCGAGTATTCACCAGACACCCTTCTAAGTCAAAGTTGGGGAAAAGAAGAGAGGAAGCAAAGAGTTGACGGGTTTTAATGGAAGGAGATGGGAGATTCTATTGAATTTTCTTTGAGGGTTGCTATGGTTCGATGGGAAATTTGGGAGATATATGGTTTCCTGGATTCCTGGAATCCTGGTATCCTTTTGACTGACGTGGGGAAGTTGATAGGGGTATTGTTTAGGGTAAGGTTGGGAGTTCCTAGTATAAATTTAAGGATAAAATGAGATCCGATTATGACTTTAGCCTTTTTGACATTAGCCGTGAGTTTATTGTTGGAGGCCCAAATCCTTATTCTGTTAATCTCTTGGAGTTTAAGAATGGCATCGAAAACGTCATGAATATCGAAGGAAGGTAAATTTGTAAGTCATTCACATCTAGATGATACTGGGATTATTGGATGGAGAGCGGAATGTCACTGATGAAGATAGAAAATAGGATAAGAGATAAAGAGGAACTTTGAGCCACGCCTATAGAAAGGGGATGATTAAGAACAACAATATATTAGGAACGACTGGTAAAGAAGGATTGAAACCACATTGAAGATCACTGGATGATAAAGAGACCGTGAAGTTTAGGAAGGAAGATATTAAGTTTTATTAAAGACGGCGGAATCAAAGTTTTATCTACATCAAACACTTTATGGGTCAACAATCACAGGCCTAACAACGTATTATTGTTTATTAAACAAATAACAGTCAAAAGAAAAATCGAACTCAATCAACAAAATTTTCCGTTGACATTGGTTTTCTGACTTTAGACAGAACAAATAATTCTTATTCTTGAATTGATAAATCTACAATTAGAAACTTTAAAATTGGTTCTACATTAGGTATAATTAAACTAATTAATTTACAATAAATATGAATTTTATTTAAAAACAAATTTGATCCTTTTTTTTCTCAACTTTATTCTTTTCAAAAACTTTCCTATCACCTTATCATATAACATAATTTTTCTTAAATAGGATTAATAGGATAGAATTAAAATAGGGAAAAATATAGATTTTAAATATATTAAACATTTTTTGTGTTGTAAGCATAATAATTAGTAATAAATGTTAATTAAATCATATTGAAAATGTAAATTAATGGTTTAAGAAAAATTATGTTATATGATAAGGTGATTACAGAGTCCTAACCTGTTGAAGGTAGGTTCTGTTTTTAGGTTGCAAATGTAAATGAAAGAAAGAAGAGAAGTGGATTGTAAAAGTTTTAAGTTTAAGAAGGAATTATATAGAAAAAGTTATGTAAGTAGGAATCTATTTTTTAAAAAACAAAAATTGTATAATGTTATTATGATATTATTTTAATGATTAATTTATTTAAAGATGGTACAAAGGCAATTAGCCGGCCTTTTTAAGATTTAAAAAAAGAAAATGACATAAAAATAAAGGTAGGGCCAAAGAAATCAGTATGTAAGTGAATAAAATAATGAAATTGTTATATAAAATAAAAAAAAATTTTTGTAGGTATCCTTGAGAATGACCTGAAGGTCGAAACGTTGGAAAGTTTTTGAAAAGAATAAAGTTGAGAAAAAAAGGATCATATTTGTTTTTAAATAAACTATACCACTCTTAAACAGGAATATATTAATACAAATTAATCTAATAAATATGAAATTAAGATTAATAAGCGACCTTAACAAGTGGATAATATAACGAGAAGGCTTCTTGTGTAATTTTCTATTACAGCTGAGCACTATAAGATTAATATAACTATTTAAAAAATATATATATGGTACTTGCTACGACTTATCTTATATTTATTATTTTTTTGTTTTTTTAAAGTGACTCTTCCACCACTTTTTTTATTGGATATAAATTCTATTTGGGCAGAAAATTCATTGAAATTTAAGGCCATAAGTTTCCTTTGATTTTGTCATGGCAGGCCGGTAAAGAAGTATCAAATTATAACAGCAATAAATTTTGAATTGTTCTGAAGTTGGCTGACAGTGGTCATTTATTGTGGAACAACTGTCTAACTTAGGGTCATTATTATATACACTGAACGTAGAAGTTGAGATTAATTGTCTTCACGAAAACGTCCATTCCTTTTGCGTACATCACCCGTCAGTCTGGATGCTGCTGATCCTCGTCTTAAAAATATAGAACGAAAATATTTTAATAGTTTTATCTTAGTTTGAATTTTTGTTCAAAACCCCCTCCACACCCTCATGTCTAACATCCAATAATTATTATTAATAATTAACAAAATTAGATTAATTTAAATTTGGATATTTTATTAAAGCTAAGCATTGTTGATAATGATAAATAAATAAATACTTAGGATATTTGAAGATGTTTTAGGACATAACATAGATGTAAGACTAATCATAAAATAACGAATATTTAAAAGCCTTTGTTTCTTTTCACCGATGAATTTGTATTTATAATTATATTTTAGCTTAGCTGTATATGTTATATTATAAATATAATCATATTTCTAATATGAAGAACAACCTTACAGAAAAAAATGATAATTATATATTTATAATAGCTATGTATTTAATATGTATTACAGATATATGTCATTAGTTATATATTTATATATTATTAGCAAATATAATTTTTATATATTCATAATAGATATGTGTTATTAGATATATGTTTATTGGCTAATATAATATTTTATTAATAAAATTCAGTTGTATTATCATATATTATTTATAGAAGGTTGGATCATCGGCCCTGTAAAGTGTGTAATTTTACCGAAAATTAATAAAACTGATTAGGGTGTTGATTTAAGCAGTATGTAAGATTTTTTATAACTGCTAAATAAAACATGTTACGTAATGAAAATAAATATGAGAAAATTAAAATGGATAAATTTTTCATGATACTTTTTTTCTATATTAAAGGCAGTGTCTGTTACATCTCTCTCACTTAATTGTTTATCACTAAAACTAAAAAAAAAAAAAGACAATACTTATGAAGATAAAATTATTAATGGTGGTTTTCTTCATGTCGTAAATGTAAAATAATGCTGGGTTCGATAGGTTTAGACTAAGTGGTTTGAAAAAAAAATTCTAAAACCTAAAAAAACAATTGATAATGAATTTCTTGACAATATGAAACTAAAATCTTCTAAATCAGACCAGTATTAGCAAAGATGTATACTTTAAATCCGTTTGTAACTTCAAATGTCATTAATCCACTGATTAATTAACTGATTAATCGATCATTGTATCTCAAAAAATAGCTATGCAGCTGAATTTATCAATGGTAGCTCTCTTTATGCTGTGCATGTGGCGGGGTTAACAAAAATCATTAAAAATTATTTCCGAAAACGAAGATGGAAAAAGTGATGAAAATAAGTGAAAAAAATTATTTTCTATAGAATAAAACAGGGCTATACGTATCTATATCATCTCTTTGTCTGGCTTAATGATCATTAAATCTCAAAAACAATACATATACAATACATATGAGGCTGACATTGTTGATGGTGGTTCTCTTTATGCTGTAAATTTAATGATGACCAATTAGGCTTGGTTTAAAAAATTGGACTCCTCAAAAAAAAGTTATCCTGCATCCAAACAATCAATTATCATAGAATAGTCTCTGTGTTCCTGGACAAGTCTGGATCAGAAACTATTTCAGTATTAAGTTACTATTAATATTACTTGTTAATAATACTTACTACTAACATTTGAGATGTTACAGTAAATATTTCACTCTCGTGGAACTTTCTTGCTTATTTCATTATGAAACAAATCTTGATTATAAATGTCAACATTTTACAAGGTAATGCTTCATTATTTATTGGGCAGGTTGTCAACTAAGATTAAAACAAACATTATCCTATTCAAAATCTTTGATATAATATAAAAATGTTTTGGTTTTTAAATTAAACATTACAGTTTTATCCTATTTGTTAGCAAATAATAAAAATAACAAACGATTCAGTAAACATTAATTAACATATATTTTATATTATTCCCATCCTTCTTCTCGGCATAATTCCACTATAAAGTAAACAAGTCATAAATTGATAATTTCTTCCAGAAAATGATAATAAAAAAACAATAAATTTTATTAAGTTGTGGGTAAGGATGTGCAGTGTATATCATAAAATTATTCCAAAAATTAGATTTTTCCTTATTTTTATAAGAGGAAAAATATTTTTTATTTAATTTATTTATTGATATTTACAATTGTATTAAAAATAGATACAACAATTAAATTTGGTGTTACACATTGATAGAACTTCAATAACATTTCTAGAGGAGAAGATCTAGAGGCCATCTTTTTTTCAGACGACTAGGAGGATTATCAGGAATTGAAGGAGAAGCCAGGAGAGAAACAAGTGGGTTTGGGCAGTTTGGAAGATGGTCGTGGAAGGATTAGTATCTGGTTCTTGCCAAATTGACGACATATTAAATATTGATTACTTTGTCCTAATGAATAACTTAATTTGTGACAAAGTAAGGAGATTGAGGATTTTCTATTGTAAGGATTGAATACGAGAGGAATTCGATGGTTTAGTGGAACCCCAAAGCTCAACTCTTTAAATCTCTGGATAGGCCTTATTATAGTCATATATGAGCCTTTTGTAATTAGAAATTTAGACTGTTCTTGTAAGTGTTGTAATAGTCGGAATCGACGACCCGTTTCCTGCCTTTTCAGTCTCATATGAGGATCTTAAGTCAGTCGTTTGTCCAGATGTAGTCCAAGGTTAAAGATATAGAAAAAGATAAATAAATTTCCAGCGTCCCCTTTTTTTAATCTGTCAGCACATATTTTAATGAATGTGATAATACAAGGGAAATCGTGACTACCTTGCTCATGACTTTCATATCCAGCTTTACACTTCCATTTTTGATGTATGACAAATATAAAAATTTCTTCAATTTTAAATTTTATCTGTATATTTTTGCTTGATGCCTTAATAAATACCAGTGACGACAGAGAACCGAAAATGTTCCCACTCTTAAAAAAAAAGAGGTTAGGTGTAGGATGTGTAACCATAAATTTTTATTTCCTTTTTGGTTCCGCATTTTATTTTACCAAATAACTACGAGAGACTCGTTTTTACTAACACCGTCAACGCTGGAAAATGCCTTTTCAAAGCCATAACTCTTTTTAATAATGATAAATGACTCTATCCAATGGGATTGTTATGAATGATATTCTTTCTGGGCTGGGCGTGGCGCGCCCCCCTTTGACACTCATCAAGTAATGTCTTTTGTCGCATCACTAAGACCCCGTGTGAGGTATTGAGCGGTCCAGGAGTAAAAACACAACTAAGAATTGAAAATAACATCGAATGAAAACTTATCAAAAAATTGGTCAGGTATACATTAAAATCAGATTTACTGAATCATAATTTTGGTTTATTATATTTTGTATCAAGAGATAATTGTGCTGGCTTGAGAACTACACCTTCTTTTTCCATACCTAGAGGTTGCTGTTGCGTACAAATCAGGCAGGGAGTGTCAAAATTTATTTTTTCAATGCATCCGCATGATAAATATTAATATATAATAAATCGAACCCAAAAGTTCCGTACCGGGCACTCAGGACTTCAGATCCAACGTTTGAAGATCTACAAGTTAGCCGCTTGCTGCAAATCCAAAATACCTACAAAATCTCGGCAAACAAACAATGTAACAAACTTGTAGTTAAGTTTTACTCCTCTTCAACTTTTTTTTTAAATTTTCAATTTAATCTTCTCCTTCATCTGAATAAAACTAGGGTTTTATCATAAATTTACAGGTGAATGGTCTTTTTCATAATTTCGACTAGTACCTCCTTAGAGTCGTTTTTGAGGTAGCTGTTGTAGTCGATTTAAATTTTCTGGCTCGATGATCTAGTCCACATTTCATCCTTTTGTGAAGGTATAAGACCTTTTCAAACTTCTGACCCGAACTTTACAGGTTGTTCAACTATCCCCTTTTTAAATTTAATAAAAGATAATTTTAACTAAATGTCAACAAATAAATAAATTATGCGTTATAAATAATTGTCTTGTTAATCTCTGTTAAAATACTCAAGCAAGTGGTAGTAATGTTAATATAAATTCTAATATTACAGTTTTAATTTATTCTCTCCAATTTTTGTAAAAAAAATTAAACATATATTCCACAGATGATATTTGAAAAAATAAATGGAGCCGTTGTAGTTTAATCGTCAAAATATGAATGGACAAATCCAGAATACGGTGCCTATAACCCTGTAGTTTTATATGGCACCTAAAAATTAAGCAAATAAATAAATAAAGAATGTATCAGTATAGTAATATATTAGCAAGAAGAGATTTATTAATTGATGTAGAACTAGTTAGAGAAAAAAACATATCCTGAAAATTTTACTAATTTCTAGAACCCCATGTAATGATTAAACTACATTTAAAGTCGAATAGCCACGGAAACTTGAGGTAAGTATAAATAAAGAATACAATAAATAATATTTCGGTTTGTATTTTACTCCAAAAACAAACTTAGGAAATTCTTTGGTCATACTGACTAACATAAATCAAATTTGATTTTTTAACATAGAAATATTAAAATTGGCCTTAAATTGTTTACTATACACAAGATGTATACGCCAAATTATATTTTAGCTCAGGAAGCAGGCATCACCTTGATATACTTGTATATGCAATGTTATAAAGCTAATCTGGAGAGTTCAAATATTGCGGATTTGCGCGGAAGATTAACCGCAATGAGACAGCGTAAAGGAATCTGAGAAACAAAGCAATCATGGAAAATGTCTCAGATCTAGGTTTTCTTTAGATACAGGTGAAGTTGATACAGATACTACTAATACTACTAGTGTGGCTTTAAAATCCGGTGTTGAATCCTTGCCTCCTCTAGCAGCATCCGCCAATTGTATCGGTCCCTTGCAGCCGCCATCCAATTCCGTGGCCTCAGCATATTTGTTGCATCAGCAGCAACACCATCAGCCCATCATAGCTTTGGTCTTCCTCTTTTCCTTGTACCAAAAGGAGTGGTTCCATCAGTAATTGTCTTGGTGGACCCTCACTGATACAGATACACCATATTTAAATGATTTTGATCAGGTATCTATGTGGTCTATTTTCCGGTGAAAAGCGAAATTACTCAATTTAAGTGTAAAACCATGGATGCATGATAACTGCCATTGTGTGTAACTCCGACGAAAGGGAAGATACCATTCATTTGTTAGGAATCTGTCACAAGTAGAATAATATTTTGGACAGAAGAGCAAAGACAGAAGAGTTGGTTAACATGTGAGGGATCAATGTCATACTAAAGTTTGCAACAAGTTGGAGATAATTGTATTTTTTGTTTTTTTTTTAAACATAAGTATTTGTGTTAACAAAAAAAAAAAATTTTCTAGTTCATCGCCAATGTATAATGATAAAGATTAAGCATATATTAAAGGAATCATTGCAAATTAGAAAAAAAGTAAAAAGTAAATTATAGGATTTTAGATATGAAATGGAGCTTTGAAATTTTGCAAAAAAAGATATATATTTATAATTGATTTATTGTTATTTACAACTGTATAAAAATATATACAACTAGTAAATTTGCTGTAGGTGACATAGTGACATGATACAAACATGTGAAGAACCCATTGATAGAACTCCTATAAACATATATTTAATTCAACTTTTCTTCTTTTTCAGTGATGAATCGGATAGTACATAAATTATTAAATTCTAATTTGGCTCAATGTTTAAATAAAAACATTCAATCAAATTATAGGTATATCGTTTCTTAATTAAAAGCAATAAATCCCTATAAATATTCAACATAGTACACGAAAGGGGTCGTTGAATATTAAATAATGGAGTGTTGATGAAACGTTTTCACATATTGATATTTTCTATATTAAATATTTAAATTTACAACGATTCCGATATTAAAAGATGAATTTTAAACCCGTTTCCCCATTCGTTTTCTTAATACCTGTCACGACACGTCATCAAAAAAATAATGAAATTTAGAAATTTTTTCATATTTTTCAGATAGTTTTTGAACTCCGAATTTCGATTCGCTAGACCGTGGCTTACACAATCCATCCATATTAAATATATGCTAATGAGAAAGAAAGGGAACGAATTGCTGGCAGAATTTAGATGCTGCATTCACATTATTCCCAGCGCCACTGACCCAACGAACAAATACGAATAATATAAAATGAATAAAAACAATGGTTCTGTTGATATTATTCGCTTTTATATGAAAGGACATCCATTTATATACATCGATCTATCAGATGAGACAACTGATACCACCTGGCTAATTTCCAAGAACTGTATTGTGTATTCGAATAAATAAATCATGGTGATTGAATATACATATTTTACAGTTCACGGTTTTTATTTGATAACCGCAAACAATATTCAGAACTAAAATATAGAATATAAAAAAAATCCTTGCATTAATACGATCCACTTTGTAAGTATGTAACGGTGAGATGGTTATTTCAATGGTGAAAGTAATGACTAGGTAGTATAGAACAATTGTCATATAGTATATCATATATTAATAGCAATATTATAGTTGGTGTGGTAGCTCAGTGTAAAGGCACTGTGCTATTAACTCGAAGGAGCAAGGTTCGAATTCAGCTGTGGCAGATAATAATTTTTTTTTTCACTGAAGCCGTGAGTCAGCATGGGTTCAGGAGCCCTCCGGGTTCCACCCAGCCTCAAAAAGTGGGTAACCTTAAAAAAAAAGAAGATTCTGAGTTAATCACCTCCTTGCACAATCGTTGGTCTAGAAAAGGCACTTTCTTACAAAGTACTGAACCCATGACCCTTCATAGGTTATAGCAGTACAGATTTAATTTTTTTTTTAGGAGAGAAAGAAATTTATTCATTCATGCTGCCCAAATACATCGGGTTGCTACATTACACAGCATACTGATCAATCCGTGATCGGACATATATAAATTACATTTTTTGATATGATACATATAATAGAAAGATAACCTTTTTTTTTCCACAGTATTCTTTTACAATTAATATCAGTCTACAAACTAAATACAAGCTTTTCAATTTATTCCTTTTTTTTTTCTTTCCCCTTCATTTTACAACCCTTATTTCATTTTATCAACAAATTCTCCGATATAACAAATATTAGAATTTCAAAAATAATAAAGTAGTTAATAAATAAAACAACAAATAAGATATGCGATGCATGCATGCCATCTCTCCTCTGGATAACTCCCCCACTCATTAATTTCCATGCATGTGGTGGTGGATGATTCCCAGGGAGTCAAGTATTATATTCTCTGTCATCCTAGCCACGTCCTGGACATCGACCCCGAGCTCTTCCATGAAGCTCCTAGTTGTGCTGGGAATCGTTCCACGGGCTCCGAACCAGAGGCCTCTCACGTTGAAGTCTCGTTCTCCGAAGCCCTCACGGAACTTCTCCTTGAGGAAAGGGATACATTTATCGTAGATTTCCTTCTTTTCCCTATCTACCTTATTTGCCTGGTCAAGGTCGTTATTTTCATATCTCACGGTGGGATCCAGAATGATTGCCGACTTCTGGTTTTTAGGAAAAGCAACTATATCCGCATATCTTGTGGATCCATCCGTATCTGCACAGTAGACCTCGTTATAGTTTAGAAAACTATAAATTAATTACTAAAATAGTAAAATAAATAAAATTATAGCTAGAATAGTATATCATATATTAATAGCAATATTATAGTTAGTGTGGTAGCTCAGTGTTAAGGCACTGTGATATTAACTCGAAGGACCAGGGTTCGAATTCTGCTGTGGCAGATAATAATTTTTTGTTTCACTGAAGCCGTGAGTCAGCCCAATGGGTTCTGAAGCCCTCCCAACCTCTTAAAATGATTTGCTTTTGATAGATTTTGTTTGACCTACAACAAAAACAAAATGACTATCCTCATAGAAAATTAAAGAAAAAACATATATACTTAAACCAAGGGGAAAAATTAGTATCCGGTTCTTTTTGATGAGAGTGTGTATCAGTCTATTATATTCAATATCACGTATGATTAAATATGTATTATTTTTTTAACAATTATTTTTATCAACTCATCATAATCAGTCATAAATTTATGGAATAACATTAGAAAGTTGGAAAATAATAAATTATGACAATAGTAATAATAAATTATAACAATAGTAATAATAAATTATGATAATACTAATAATAAATAATAATAATAGTAAAATAACATTGAATGGTATAGCAAAAGTAATAATAAGTTATAATAATAGTAAAAATAAATTATAACAATAGTAATAATAAATTATAGCAATAGTAATAATAAATTATAATAATAGTAATATAACATTATAATAATAGTAATATAACATTGAATGTGTAATGTATTCAAATTGCAAGGTTAATTAATCATTTCCTTTAACTCAAATATCCACTACAAGTCTTATTTATGTTTATTCAAATACAGATTTACTTAACCTAATTGTTGTAATTAAATGTAAAATTAAAAGAACAATCTTAACTAATAAAGGCCCTATTCTAACTTATCCTAATTATATCTATGTACTTATTACTAACTTATAATCTAACCTACAATTGAAATACATGCAATTATTATATATGGCCAAAGGTTTAGTACTTGCACTCAGCTGGTCGTGGCAGAGAGAGAGAAAGATCACTTCTCAATACACAGTTTTTAAACATAACTCAGCTCACAGAGAAAGCAAACAAAAAACTAGCTTTTCATCAATGTCCACACATTAAAAACAACCGACGACAGAACATATGATTTTTCTCTCCCTCTCTGTCCGATACCTCCCGCGCATGCTCTGCCATCACCAATTTTTCTGTCTTGTCTATTACAAATGGTAAGCAAAAGTAATAATAAGTTATAATAATAGTAAAAATAAATTATAGCAATAGTAATAATAAATTATAATAATATTAATAATAAATTATGATAATAGTAATAATAAATTATAATAATAGTAATATAACATTGAATGGTATAGCAAAAGTAATAATAAGTTATAATAA
>NW_027106310.1:33997-35865 GCF_000696795.3 Halyomorpha halys | reverse complement strand
AATACAATAGTAATAATAAATTATGATAATAGTAATAATAAATTATAATAATAGTAATATAACATTGAATGGTATAGCAAAATTTGGATATTCAGTAAATTAAACAAAATCTTAATTCATCTAAATTGTTACTAAATTTAACAGAATTGAGTTTGTTACTAAATATATATATACCATTGTTTTTGTTTCTCTACGGCCCATGAAGTGTTTCGGTTTAAGTACTGTTTGGTCAGCATTCATACGTAATCATCATATTTTTTCACCTTACCCAGTATCAGGTTTCCATTTTGTGAAGGATGTGTGTGCTCCAGGACGGGCTTCTGGATTCCAGAGTTTCGTTTAATTGTTGTCTCCTTTCCACGTTATAGATTTATGAACTATAAAGAGATGATTCAAAATCGATTCCCATATCCCTTGTATAGGATCTCTCAACAAAGGAACTTCACACCACCTCCAACTTTTACCTAAGTTCGGCCCTAAATGATGTTCCGGAAAATTACAGTTATTAGATGCCCGATTCCTTGATTAGTTGATCCGTGCCTCATCAGATTAGAAGCCGCCTCCCCTCTCCTTCCCCGGCGAGTACCGTGCCTAAGTTTACAAGAACAATTACTGAGATTTAATAACGGAGCAAACTTCCTTGCCTTTATCTTTTCAACTAAACTCCAACACGTATGCCCTCTGTTACATAAAAGCGTTACTTTTACTAAAGTGCTATATATATTAAACGTTGGTTGATGTCATTGTAGTCTTTATGTATTTTTTTGTTTTGGATATATATGAATTGAAATTTATTATTACAATTTTTTTAAAATATACCAGAAATTGTATGTATTGGTAAAGATATTTTTAAACAAAATTACTTGGTATACCAAATAAATATGAAATAATGGAAATATTGTTTGTTAAATATATTACATTTTATATAGATACAAATGTGTTTTTATTTTACTGTCACTTAAGTTTAATTTTCTTTGCTATGTACATAAATTATTTTAATTTTACTATGTAATCAGTTTTATTTTATTATAATTTTAATATAGATTCCTATCTTTTATTTATATATTTCTTTATTATTATTCAAATACACATCCATACAATATATACAGATATAGAAGAAAAAAAAAATGTAAATAATAATAATTAAAAAAAATTTTTTTTTCTTTTAACTGTTATTATTTACATTTCTTTTTTTGTTTTTATATTTCTCCTTGTTCTCTAAATTGTCTGAACAATTTAAACACTAATAATCAATGCCCTTAATTTGGGGCAGAATGTATTAATTCTCTTCAGTAAAAAAATAAAATATATATACTAAAATAAAAGTGGATACTTATAACAAATTTTGAAAAAGGACATACTGAAATTTCGGAACCTCAATATTACGATACCTGGCTAAAGCACGCCTACAGAAAGCAAAATTTATTGATTTCATGTCTGGGCTTCTTACGGCTCACATCTTCTAATATTTAGGAAGCTGACACTTCACTAGGTGTAAGGCAGAGGATGGCACAACATGTGATCTGTTCATTCATTTAATTAAAAACCACGACGTGATAAACTTTAATTTATATCATTTGGGTATTAAAGTTAAAATGTCGTTAATTTTAGCAGTGTTATTTAATTTATCTGGATTTAACATCATGAATTATCTCTGCTTTGTTTCCGACTCTTCGCGGTCCTAAGGCAGATTTTTCCAGAAGCAGTACTTGTTTATTTTATATTATATAATATATCATATATTTTTATCGATTCTTTGTGGGAACCAACCTACTATATATATAATGTATTACATATTTACTTAAATGAAAGGTTAGATACCACAGAACTCCTCCCCCTACTATGATATATCTAATTTACTCAATTAT
>NW_027106310.1:30557-33922 GCF_000696795.3 Halyomorpha halys | reverse complement strand
TACCAATATATCTACATATATATGTACCAATATATCAGTTGGTGTGTAGAAAAAATAAATTATCCAACCACTTTACAGATCTTATAATGACTGGGCTTATTTTGGATATTTACAATGAAGTATTATCTTAATTTATAAGAGACCTTATAAGCATGATGCTGATTTAAATTAATACTGATAAATATGAAGTTTAGAATACTCGGGTTTCTATGTTATTTAACTGGCTTTTATATTAAATTTGGTTTCCACTTAAATTTGAGTATAGTGTATTATCATTATTAAGAATTATTTGGGTTAGTGGATGTATCTTACTGCTGCCTGCTTAGCTGTGGTTTCCACTCCTTCGGCTTCAGTATCTCCAATATTCCAAGCTTCCTCCAAATCGGCTTGGCTAGTTGGTCCACTGCTTCCGATGTCTATCCTCTTCCAAAATTGTACTCTCTCTGATTTGTTAACTTCCGAGTGTTCTGCCAGGGCCAGTACTTTAGGCATTTCCACCTACAATCCTCTTCCTACACGCTACGACTTTCATCCTGGAAATGGCTTTAGGTCCTGCATTGTTTTTGCAGCCTGTCCTCTCCCCTTCCCTCCATCTGCAAACAGAATTTTCACTCCTCTGCTCTTTTATATTCTTTTTAATGCGTTTTATTAGGGCTTATCTACGGGGGTGGAGGGAGGTCTGAACTTTCCTCTGGGAAAAATAACGCCGGTGTTCCCATTCGTATGTAGTTTAGGATTTGATTTCTTATGCTCATGCTTCATACTTTTATTTTATCTAAAACCGTAAAGGTTCTATAACTCTGTCAACCCATACTTGAAAGTTCGCTATATATTACTAATCTATTTTATAAGTAACTGTATCCTATAGTTGGCAATGCATAACTGTTATTATCTTCGATATATTCTTTTCAACCTAACAGTCTCAATACATAGCATTTCAAATTTAATCACTTAATTTTCCATACATCCCAGAAAGGTTTTATATATACCATGTGAGAGCAGGTAGCTAATTTTAATCACTGTGCTATTAACTCGAAGGACCCGGATTCGAATTCGGCTGTGGTAGATTATTATTTTTAGTTTTACTGAAATCGTGAGTCAGCATGGGTTCGGGAGCTCTCCGGGTTCCACCCAGTCTCAAAGAGTGGGTAACCTTAAAAAAAAAAAGGATTATTACCAAATCACCTCCTTGCACAACCGTTGGTTTAGTAACAGCAATTTCTTACAAAGTACTGCACCCATGACCCTTCAAAGTTTGTAGTAGTACAAATTTAATTTTTTTTAAATATATATCATATTTATAGAACAATATAAATTAACACCAAAATAGTAAAATAAAGAAATAAAATTATAGCTAGAATATTACATCTTTCACTATACAATATACTAGATTTTTTTTTTAACTTCCTTTTCTAGTTCGTTATTGTAGCTTTTTCACAGTAAAAGCGTTATTGTGAAAACCTGTTGTCCACATAAATCAAAACTTAATTTTTTTTCTCAAAATGTTTCTTACATATTTATTTTTATTGATCAACACTTTTGATATTTATGTATACATATCTATTGTACGCTACGTCGTAGTTGAATGTTTTTTTCCTTAAATTCTTATCTTGTCTGTCAGCTACTCTTTTTTAGTATGCTTGAAAAAAAAAAATAAACCTTATTATTTATTTCACAATTATTTCTTCCTTTTCCTCATAAATTATGAATTTCAGCCGTTCCTTAAGAAAGGTCATCTAAAGGCTGCGCTGTTTTCTTTCAATAAATTATTTAAATTTAGCCACGGACGTATTGAAACGCTAATAGCATAACAGAAACAAATTGGTGGCAATCATAACTAGGCAACCTACATTATTAAAGAAAATATTAATATTGTTGCGGCCAACACATCATTTAACGAAAAAAAAATCAATTGTGTAATATATGTTTTATTGTTTAAAAAGGGATATGTTTTCTTTTGTTTTTATACTGTAAAAAATAAAGTATACACTGTGTGAATCTCTTAGTGTGCACACACACATCGTCTCCATTGTTTCCTCACTAAACACTCGTAGTTGCCAGCTATCTGGCCATCTTCGCCAGCTTAATCATTTTAGCCACGGCGGGCGGAATTCTTCGACTCAAACTCCAAGAGGACAAGGCGGCCGGACGTACGTCGATCTACCTTCACCAGAACATCCCCACTCAGGACAACAACCACAACCAGGGCCCCATCAATCACCGGTGATATAAGACTTTTTCTCTCTTTTGTTCAATTCTTTTAATTTTGTAATAGTTTTAAGCTTTCTTTTTTTTCTTGTTGGTATATTTTTTAATATTTTGTGTGCCTTTTATTATTTTCATTTATTTAAAAACACAAAAATAACGAAATTCGGCTATTCTTTTCTTTTCACTACTTTTCACGGTTGGGCTAGTACAGGTTCCTTTTGAACCCCTACCCGCCTTAACAAATATATATATTTTATTGTAAATAACATTATTTTGATCGCGTGTAATTCTTAGTGGGATTCATTTATTATTATTAAATATCAATTAACAAGACTAACGAAAAAACCTAATGAACCGCACTAATCCCACATTTTTTAATATAAAAATTTATAATAATAATTAAAATTTATCAGAGTTTTATTCTTTATATGTATTTTATATTTCAAATTTTTGTAAAGTTTCGACTTATCCTATTGGGGATTTTCTATATTTTTCATATTAAAATCTATTTTCAAAAATACTACTACTGGAAGTATTTGTATTGATTTGTTTGAAATATTGCTTATTCTCGGTTTTTAATTTACAGAGATAATTTTTATCGGAGATTATATATCTTACATACATATTTCACATATATTATATAATTAATGTGTCTTTTTTGGAGACTAAAAATAAAATATAAAAGTCACGAGAAAAAAGACTTAAGTAAATAAGCAGAATTTAAAATAAACTATTAGAAATACTTCCAGGATTTGTATGTTTGAAAATAGGTTTTAATATTATGACTGCAGTGATGTTTGAAAATACTTATAGAAAGGGGCGAAACGTAATAAAAATGAGAAATATATTCGTAGATATATAAAGAATAAAACTGTTAAAAGTTTTATATTAAAAAAATGGAATCAGGGTGGTTCATAATTTTTTTTTCGTTTGTTTTGTTGATTGATATTTAATAATGTTTATGTTTAATCCACAACAAAGATAAATATATAACATCTGTATAACGTAATATACATTACCACTGCATTTTTAAAATTAAAAACATCCAGAAGAGAAATTTAAAAAAAAAATTGCTGTCTCTAATGCTGAGTTGCGCTTTATATTTTTAATTTATTTTTAAAAAAATGTCTTATGAAATATCAACGTTTTTAAAATAA
>NW_027106310.1:14306-30482 GCF_000696795.3 Halyomorpha halys | reverse complement strand
ATATTTATAGTATAGTCTATAATTATTTTCCAATGTGAGGTCATTGGTTCTATTTTATTGCTTTAATTCACCCCACGTCTTCTCAATGGAAAGTTCATGACAGGATAATTAATAGCTTGCTATTTAAGGATCGTCGTCATCCCTTTTTGTGAGGGATAGCAATTGTTGCAGAGCGGTAGAAGATTGAGTTAGGAAAGTTCTGATTGAAGGAATCATTCTCAGGCCCGACCACCTGCGGACGAACCCTCTTTGACAGAAAAGCCCCCCAGGGTGTATTTTCATTTTCGACTATATAACCGATAAATTTTGTTTATATGAAATTTTTATTCCGGACATAAGATGAATTGTTACTTAATTATCATAGTATCGCCACTCTAGAATAATAATTTATCTAATATTGAAACATATATTTATTGACAACTATTAAAATTAATTTTTTATTATAATTTATTTATTGTTATTTAAAACTGTATAAAAATATATACAGCAAGTAAATTTGCTGTAAGTGACATAGTGACATGATAAAAACATGTGGAGAATCTACTAGAACTCCAATAAAATTTTTAGAGGAGAAGATCTCTAGGTCATCTTCTTTTCAGACGCCTAGGAGGATTATTAGGTAATGAAGGAGATGTCAGGCTAGAAACAAGTGGATTTGGGTGGTTGGGAAGTTTATCATGGAAGGATTGGTATCTGGTTCCGGCCAAATCGGCAACAAATGGGACATTTGTGGTCATGATGGATGACTTGATTTGTGACAAAGTATGGAGCATTAATGATTTTGGACGGTAAGGACTGGTATCGGGAGAAATTTGATGGTTTAGTGGAGCCCCAAAGCTCAACTCTGTATGTCCAGATAGGCCTTATAATAGTCAAGTAGATCAGTCTTTTGTAAAGGATTGGCAATTTAGACCGTTTGTCTAGTAAATGTTGTAATAGTCGGAATTGACAAGCAGTTTTCTGTCTTTTTAGTCTTGTATGAGGAGTCTATGTCAGTCGTTTGTCCAGATGTAGTCATGGGTTTACGACGAAGGGTAAATGTGGTTTGGTGGAATCTCTTGAAATTAATTTTAATCCTCTAGTTTTGGCATCATTCTTCAAGGGTGTTGTGGGATACAATGTAAGGATCATTGTTCACTGACAATAGACATGTGTCATCGGCACACGCGGTGAGCATAGTGTTCGGATGGGTTGGGATGTCAGCTGTGAAAACTGTATAAAGGATAGAACCAAGGATACTACCCTGAGGTACACAGGCATATTGACGGAATAGGGATGAATAAGCGCTGTTGTAATTTATTTGAAATAATCTGTCCGAGAGATAAGATCGGATAATGAAGAAGTAAGTAGGGAGTAGGAATTTACGGATCTTGTATAGTAGTCCTGGGTGCCAGACTCGATCAAAAGCCTGTTCTATATCAAGTAAGACTCCCGAGCAATACATTCCGCGCTCCAATGTCAAGACAAAGTTGAGACAACATCAATTACACGATGGCATTGCTGGATAGTGGAGTGGGATGTTAGGAATCCAAACTTGTGATCTGGGATAAAGTGGGTAGAATCAAGGATAGGCTACAGGCGTTTCAAGATGAGTTTCTCCAGGATGTTGCCCATGATAGGTAACAGAGAGATATAGAGACGGAAGGAGGATGGGCTGGCGGCTTTTGAGGTTTGAGAATCATTTGAAATTCATTTTAAAATTAATTTCATAATGTTTACAATAATGATAAAAAAAATGGCAATTGCGTTCCTTCAGGATAAAGAATATTCACCAAGAATGAAGACGAAAAGGTTTTCGAACGGATTTTCCTAGAACCCAATGAATGTTTTATGGAATTAGTTAAGGACAGATCATAATCCTCATTATCGGAAGAAATTTAAAGAAGAAAACCTCTTGGTAGTGTAGTTGTATCAGATTAATGGGAAGGATACATCGATTTATACAGAATGGGCTACAAACTTTAATGCTTACATATCACTTTTTTGACCCAAAGGCATTAGTGAATGCGCAAAAAATTAAAAGATTATGAAGATCAATTAAATGGGGAAATAAAATAATATGAACAAATCGGAATTTTATAGCATCTTATTTAACAGAATTCAAGAAAAAGATACTTTTTCTAAAAAACTTTTACATAAACACGTACGTTTTAATTATATTGCTTTAAATAATTTAATTTATACTAAGTGGGGATACTATAATTAACAAGAAGCGATAAATTATATCAATTTCACAAAAATACGACAAAGATACATTTTACTGGAAGACCCCTCAATGAAGGATATTCATTTAAATATTACTGCAAAGGAATAAATATAAGATATAAGTTAAAATTACTGAAAAAATTTACTCGACTAATATAATCAAACCTTTATCATTTATTAATAAATTATAACGGATAGCTGAACAATTAGGAAATTAAAACCAGGCCGAATCTAATGTTTTTTTAACGCTTTTTATTGTATATTATTATTATACATCTCATATAAGACAGTAAGTAATAGTGGAGTATACAATAGACATCTTAAGAGAAAATTATAAATAAATTGAATAATAAAGAAACGAAAATAAAACTATGGTTACATGTATTTCTACGCTCCCTATTTCTCAACAAAATGTTTATTCAAATAATATTTTGACATAAAGAATAATTGTTTGCTTTTATTTAAAGTCAATTTGGCAGAAAGGGTCATCAGGGTCAATTAGATTAATTAAATTAGAAAAAATATTTTTATTTCTTGAAATGAATTTTTATTTTAATGACTTTATGTTTGTGGAATTGAGTTTCCAACATTCAGGGTGTGTCAGTCACTTTGATATTTCTGACACAGGAATATATGTTTGTAAGGCTAGAACATCGCACAGATTTGTTAATCAGTCGATGTAATTCTAATCGTTGGTGGTGAAAGTTTTTAAATGGGTTGGTCATCAAAGATACCCAAATAAACAAAACATATTTATTTGGGCCGACGTTTTGACCTGAATTTCAGACCTTCATCAGACCTGAAAAACAGATCGAGATTACAACCTTAATTCAGAGAATCATAAAAATTAAGAAGCAATAAACAGACTTGGAAATGTATATAACAATAAATTAAGTAAGTTGGAGTTGTTGATGCTAATAGAAGATAGAATATAATATTGTGGAGTTAAGAATTATACGTAATAAATAAGAAATTTCTTTAAAAAAAACAAACAGTGTTCAGGTAAATAAAGAAATAAACATAATGAAAGGTAAAGAAGAAAATGTGAATGATTAGTAATGGAATAGCCTTTACAAAATACGTAAGTAATGTCAAAAAATAATTTTAAAAAATTTAAATCAATATATATGGAAGAAAAAGATAAATATTATACAATGGGCAAGAAAGAAAACACAATATATATTATAATGGATAAAAGAGAAACAGTAATATAGATGAGTAAAAGTTAATAAACTAAAATAAATATAGAATGTTCGGAAGAATAAATAAGAAAGAAAAAAGGGGTATGCAAGTGTGAGAAAAAGGAAAAAATATTTAAAAGTAAAACAGAGAGCCTTACTGACTTAAGATTCCGTCTAAAGTAATAAGGAAGAAAAAATGTAGAAGAGATATGTAAGAGTGGGAAAAAGGAAGAAATTTTTAAAAATAAAGCAGAGAGACTTACTAACTTAAGATTCCGTCTAAGGTGAGTGGGGACAAACTAGTCCGGTAGCTACCGTGCGTACGAGCACAAAAAAATACGTTTTACCAAGCAGAAATTGTTACTGGCATATGTAACTAACTAAGATAAAATAAATAAAGTAAAACAAAATGAAATTAAAGGTTTATAGATTAAAATAAGAAAACGAGAGAAAAAGAATAAAAACGAGAGGTCAGAAAATTTTAGAAACAATAGTTGTGCTAAATAATTGAATGATAAAGATGAGATAATGGAAATAACCTGTAGATGATAGGTGACTGTAGAAAATAATAAAAGAAGAAATGGACGTAGAAAAGTCAGAAGGTCAGTAATATAATACGAGGAGTTGTTAGGGAAAAAATTGTTAATTTGTGTATTTTTGCTAACCATTTTCTCCTCTTTATTGTCAGAATATCGAATTTGTTTAAAATGTATTGTAAACAAAAGATATTTTTTTTCTACCTTCTTAGAAATTTGCATTTTATTCAAAAAAAGTTTTAAACGAATGTTGTTCAGCATCATCTATAAAACAGATCTCCTTACATCTTAAGGCCAAAAGTAACGCCCCTTATGATGGCTAAACCCAGTAAAATGTTCTGCATTTCGCGACAAAATCGGATATTGATAAATGATAAAAAGGGATTGTTATTTAAAATATTTAGAGCTTAAGTCAAAATATACTATAAAAAATATATATATTTTTTTCCAGAAAATCTCCCTTTTACCCAAAAATGTTTAGATTAAAAAATGGTTTAATTTAACCACTTTTGGGCTATGTTGTTATTTGAATCAGTAGACATAGTAAGAATTGAATTTTAATGTGAACAGACAAACAGCAAATCAAAAATTCTGAAACACTCGATCTTTTAGGCTTTGAAATTTGTTCTTCTTTTTCACTAATGTGCCAAAGCGTTGATATGTGTGGATTTGTAATTATCGTATAAGAAATGAACATTAAGTTCTGTTCATAAACTGTTGCTTTGATCCACACTTCTGCGAAAAATTATTGCAAATTTAGGCGTTCACTGGAACTTGATATTTATGTTATTATGTTCCCATAACCAAAATACTATTTATTTAAATGTGGGAAAGGCATGGACCAGAACAGGAGGACTGTCCAAATATGTTTCGGAGATTAGATGGGTCAGGGGGTGTGTTAGTTTAGGCATGTGGAGGGAGGGCTGGAAGATAAAGGTCCAAAACTCATTGTGTAACATGTATTATTGTAAACTAAATTATTTTAATAATGGGATAATTAATTATTTTGACCATATCGAGTTATTCATAGTCCGAATCAAATCTATCTGGGGACAACGTTCTTGTGTTATAATATTTTTAATCTTTGGACAGATATTTAACAAATTAAACTGTTATTTATTTATTTTATTTTTTTATTGTATTGATAACCATTTGAAAAAGGAATGGAGAGTGGGGAGCCCTAAACTTACTATCTGCCTAAACAATATAATTATGCCATGCTGCCTTTAAAAAGTTTAACGCCGATTGATAGTTCATTAGATAATAAAAAAAAAAAAGGCTTACTACAATCTACACGGTCAAGTCGATTAGACTGTCATCAGCTATAAATAAAGCAAAAATATGCTGTAGAAAAAAAAAATTTTTGTTTGAATGTGCATTTCATTCAAAAAAGATTCAAACTTAAGTTGTTCAGCTAGAGATTGACTAAAAAAAAGTTCCTACTAAAGCATTAGTTATTGTTTCTATGACATTTACAAAAATAAAGTAACGAAAAGGTAATTGATAAAAAAAAAAGGCTGTTTTTGGAAACATACAAAGTCCCTAACCACTCAAAACCCTAGTTTCTAACCTTAAGCATCCTCCGAGGCGTCCGAAAAGAAGATGGCCACGAGACCTGCTAATGTAAAACATCATTAGAGTGCTACCAATGGGTTGTTTCTCTACACGCCTGTTACACTCCATTTTAACTGAGATCAAAATTACTAAATGTATTATAATGTACAGTTGTAAATAGTAATAAATAAAAAAAAATGGCGACTAAGTGAACTGATTCCTACCAAGGGAAACAATTCTTGCGTATGATGAAAGGAATATGGTCCGGGTGCGGTCAAAAAAACTCAAATAGTAGAATTATACTATTTTATTGAGACAACATTTCGCCCCACGTTGCAGGGCTTCGTCAGGGCCATTTTGACGGCAGTCAAAACAAATTTTTTTGATTTTTGATTGGATTTTTGTTTTGACTGCCGTCAAAATAGCCCTGACGAAGCCCTGCAACGTGGGGCGAAACGTTGGCTCAATAAAATAGTATAATTCTACTATTTGAGTTTCATTGACCGCACCCGGACCATATTCCTTTCATCTTTACATACGGTCAATCAATAATCTTCCAATTCTTGCGTATCTACATAAACATATTAACAGATTGTTAGACTAAATTTGTTTGCACTTTTTCACTTAGTGCTTAATAGTTTTAGAACTAGCATTTTTAATCACATTAAAATTGCTAAAATTTTGGATTTTTAAAAAGCTAGTTTCAATTTGAATGCTAAAAGAGATCGATACGCCCCTAATAAACAGAATTTCAAATATCAATTTTTTTTTTTATACCACATTTAAATCTACATTTGTTGACTTTGTTTTTTATATATGATTGAACTACATATTACTCTTTGATCATTAATGTTATTTAATAAAATAATTTCTAAGAATTATTTGGTTTACAGGTACTTACTATCAACTCTTTGCAATTATTCAATAATGTATCCCTAAAAAGATTTTTACTCACCCCTAATAATTGAGCATCCTTCATTTCGCATAATATGCTTAGTAAAATCTTAAATGATATAGTATAAATCATTTTTAAGTCTGAATTATATTGCAAAATATTTACCTGTGTACAATTGTAAACCAATATCGAACAAAGTGTTGACGAAATTCTATCAGAAAGGGAAACTGGGGGATGGTTGGTCGGATGAACAGAAATAGCTCTATATCGTAGCAGCCGTCGGCCATATATCAAAAAATATAGGGCTGCCTTCCGTAGCGAACCACTTCGCCACTCCAAACAAGAACGTGCGAGCAACTCTTTTCTTACATCTATACTCTTGTCAAAAGTCCCACAGCAGAATCCAAACTCACCCTGGACAATTGCTCGTAAAATTGTTTTGAAAATCGATTCTGTTTAACATCTCAGGATATACATTTTAAGGATATAAACAGTTTTTATTTAGACGACGTTTCAATTATTTATGTTCCATAAGATAACGAAATGCTGTTTGTTTTTTTGCAAAACATTCTATACTGATATAGACATATATATAAGTTAAGGCCTGAGCGCTATTGTCAGCTGACAGGTCAAATCAGCTGATCGAGTAGATCAGTTGGTCAAATGTATTTATAAGGAAGTGCTCCTTCAATAAAGTTCAGTTGAGGAGGCCCTCACCTCCAAATTTTTCATAATCAAATCCACATGGAACGGACACACTAGAACACAAGATAAGTATCTCAATGTACACCGTCAAGTACCAACGGTAGAAAAAGATAGTAACCAATTTGAATTATGTAACCACACGGTAACGGACTTGTGAGAGCGGCAGTTCTGAACATCGAGGGTCTGAACTTTAACAACCCACTTCCAGCTGCAGCCAACCAACCTCTAGCAGCAGTCAATCAACCTGTAGCAGCAGGGAACCAACCTCCGGGAGAGATTCAGCCACTACCTGAAGTCTCTTTACCGCAAGCTCCTGCCATGACGCTAGAATGGATCAAACTCCGCACGGCAACCGCCCAGGACTTAAGAAAGGCAGTTCCCGACCTTGAAAGGTTTACCAGGGAGATAGGGGAGCTAAGCCATTTCCTAAAAGGGGGTGATCAACTGATTGGTCGAATAGATGCGAAGACATTCAAACCCTTTCAGTACCATAAACAACCTTTTGTACTTTTTCTACTCCCCTCCTCCCTCCCCCCCAAAAAATTAAAATTGGTATATAACCATTAAATATATGCTGAGCATATGCGGCATACGATAATATTCAAAAAACATCTAAAATTAAGTAATAATTTTTTCCCTTGGCTTCTAATGAGCTAGAGCCCTCGGACACATGTTTGATATATTTCGGACTAGTACTACTAAAAAAACGTTTCATTAAAATTCGTTATTGTCCGTAGTCTCCCCTCGTGAATAATTATTTAATCATATTACATATATATTTTAGTAATTTGATGGTTAATTAAACCTTAATGTCTGTTCCGTTCCATTATCAATTCATTACTTGGAGTCGTTACTAATGCTGCTCTTGATGCGGTTGTTGTATCGGGATAAATGACATAAGTTAGGGATCTTTAAGCTCACTGGATTAAAGTTGTTCAACTCGTGGCTGTTTATTCTGGGCAGGCTAAGAACCAATCACAGGGATTAGCTGTATCCAACTTCCTGGCCTATGTCATTCCTTTGTAATTAGAGGATACAAAATAAATTTAAAAATGTAATTAGAAGTGGCCATCCAAAAACTCAATGATTAAAAATTAGTTGGAAATGTGTTTGATAAGAATTTATAAAAATATATAAAAATGGAAAATTACATCTTCTTAATAAATGAAATAATTATGAAAATATAACAAACATTTTGAATTGTTCGAAAATCGTACTGAATGACGAATATATCGGACTTTTTCAATATTTCATACCCCTTAATTGAGGCTTGACATCCGTGTGACAGTGACAAGGTCTTGTGAAACGCTTGACACATGATTGATATTGAGATGACAGTGTTTGTAACATGTTTGGGCTGTAGATTAAATTATTTAGAGTGATTTGAATGCATATATAACTCCGAATCACCACTCTCCAATTCGTTTCTTTATTAATATCCATGATTTTTCTGACTCAATTAACTACTCGTAACTTCCTCAAAATTGAACTATGCTTCCACCCTACCGATATGTAGGGGCGAGCCGAAAGTTTTAAATGTAATTAAGAGATAACATTGACGTATAAACAGCAGCCAATTAATCGCTGCTAAATGTGGAGTAAAATAATCTAACCGTTTCCAAACACCTTTATTATCTTACTCTACATTATTAGTCTGAGTATGCCTTTACATAAACCTCTATTAAATCGTTCGAAAATTCATTCCTGCCCAAAAACATTTTCTATGATCGACCTCGAAGGACCCGTGAGCTGCTAGCCTCCTTCCTTATCCTCCCTCCCACTTTGATTATCGGTGACTGGTTGACGTTGGACCGTTTAGCAAATTTGACATAAACCTGAAGATATCAATTAATTGTTTCATTACATTTATTTTCGAGATTCCCATACGCTGCCATATCTTCAGTTGGTAAACCGAGTTGAGGTGACCTGACTCCATTTTGCGACGACAATACAAGGTGAGGTTGACTTTTGTAGAGCTTGGACCCTGTGTAACTGTTCCACACCAGCTTTGATGTCCTACTCCAGTCCAATCCTCGTTTTTGGAAAACCTCTCATACGCCATCTTCTCAGGAGATTCCATCTGGTGGTTTCAGCCTGTTTGAACTTAATATTGGTTCGGATCATGTTATTGCAAAACTTCTCGCATTCTTTGTTTATTCTTCTACTTTTTGCTCATATCCCGTCTTCAGAGATTTAAAGTGAGAGTCTAGAAATCGGCAGAATATGAGGCAGTAGGAAGGAATCCCGGCCTGTGGACAACCATTTTAGTAAAAACTCTTCGACTGAGGAACCCTCGTCGGACCAAGCAGACCATAACCCTGAAGTTCATTTACATCATTTCCCCTCCTCGCCGATATATCCATTTTCGTGTAGATGGGCACTTAAGTATTTAAACTCTCAATATGCTTTAATCTCTCGTCGTCCACTCTCGATACCCCCATGAACGTCTAAGGTTTCCATCAAGCACAGGCACAATATTTTCCATATTAATGTTCAATTATAGGGTTGATTTTCGAATTAATAGTGCTTAATTCTTTCTTGAATATATTGATATTGTTCGGAAAATCACAATAATATGAAAAAAAAACATCAACAAACGCCATTGAGGAAAGAAGAATCAGCTGCATGTCCAAACTGAAAGATCCGTATTTTCTCTTTTGTTGTCTTTAGTGCAACATCAATAATTAGTATAAAAGAAAGAGGGCTTGGGCTCCGATCCTCATGTATTCCTAGTTTTGTTTCAGATCTTTATTAGGAATGGTTGCTTGTTGAATTTGCTAAAAAAAATCATAGTTTTGTGCTAGAGATTGCTCATGGCCTTAATAAGTCCGTTATCTACTTATTTTTTTCTTCTTCTTTCTTCACTTGCATACTACTCATATTTTCCTTCTTTAGTCGCTCAGGTCCTCGCATAGACACCAAGACTTCTTCACCCTTCTGGACAAACTTCTCATTCATTTGCCGCATAGTGAATTCTGTGTGCTTTTTTCAATAATGGATCTGCATTGCTTTACTCTACTCTGTTCAGCTCAAAATTAAGTATCCAACTTGAGTTTTTGTCATTTTACCACCCCTTTAGCAGTTTCCAATCAACTAGAATCCGTTAAAGGGCTAGTTCTAAACTATATAATTTTTAATTGTGAATTAAAAGAGTAATTTGCTTTTTTTTAAAAAGTTGAAACTGTGAAAATTAAATCAACTGTTTATACTGAGTCAGTTGTTTTTTATTAATTTACCCTTACCAGGCCACTTCTGACATACGGAGTTGTTATCCTACAGGGTAGAGGGAAGGTCGAATTTTCGTTTTGCTAAATTAGCTGTTGTGAAACATTCCTTGGACCCGAATTCCAGGTTGGTGCACGGCCGATCTGTTAATATAGGAGCCCGTACTCCCTCTAAAGCGAAACCAGCCTATCTCCCTCCCACTTCGTGGCCAAATTCAGCAGGTACACTACTCTAGCCAAGTGAGTTTGCTCTCGTTGAATTATTGGCATTCTATTGAGTCTGCCCATCTCAGATTAATGTTTTCTATTTGTTTTTGCTATAAAACAGTAATTTCGTTCTTCATAAACCTAAAGAAATCATGAGCTCATTTGGAAAAATGGAATAACCGCCATAACCTTTAGAGCAAAAAATGATTAATTACCTAATACCAATTTCCTGTTTTAACTTTTTAAATACAAAGTACCACATTACAAACCACAATTATATATTGGAATGGTTCAACTTATATAATATAAATATGCATATAGTTGCTAAGCCACCTCAAATCAACTCTGTCTCTTTTTAAGAAAGCTAAACAAAAACAAAAAAAACAAAGGAAAGGCTGGCTCGGATCGAAACATTTATTTGTAAATAGGTAATATAGGTAAAAACAAAAAATAATACAAAAATTAAATTTTAAAAATTAGAAAAATTACAATTAACAAAAAACAAACGAATATATAAATTGCTGATTATAATGTTTTACGAATTGATGAACTCCGATGGGCCGGGGTCCTGAAGTCTGTTCCAAAAAGGTAGGAGACGACTTTCTGTTCTTAATAAACGTAAGAGGGCCCACACAGCGAACCGGCGCCCCGATGATCACGCAGCGAGGTCTGGTGACTGGAATAAAGCGACTGGGCGACTGTTCTACACCTAGCCGACGGGGTGGCTTTACCAAGTCGACAGGGCGACTGTACGTAGGCTACTCAATTTAGGCCACAACACATTGTATTGTTGTGGCAAATAATCCTACTGGCGGTATTTCACGATAAACCCCACAACACACGTTTAATTCTATTTCTTTTAAACCAAAACATACTTCTCACAAAAATACATAGTAGACAATGTAATTAAATCCATTTGCAGCCTATTTACAAACTATTTACATTTTAATTAATATACATAGCAATAGTGATTTCTACTTTTTATATTCTCCTTTATTTAAAATATATAAAATCAACCAACGTTTCCGAGTACTCCTCTACCTTCTGGGTGCACTTGAAAATCTTGTTTGGAATTTGACGAGAAACACAAAAATTTGGAGAAACACTTTATTCAAAAAGCAATGTCACTCATCAGTATTAGATTGCTACACAAACCGCATACCAAGACTAATTGGACAATTGCTTATTATTCTTATATTACATATAATATGCGTACTATAACTATATTGTTGTTAGTATGTAATAGTAATATATGATTTTTTTATAGTTTTAGTTTTTTAATCTTTTTTACTTTTTTTTAATAATATAAGAGAATATAATTTTGCTATACAATAGTACCCTGAATACGGACGATTAGTATAAAACGTTAGTTGATTTTATGAAATAATAAAATAATAATAAAAATTTTAAATTTTAATATTATACAAAACACAATTTTACTAATTAGTATTGTCCCTCCCACAGAAATTTCTTCAACATTTTTTTCAATAATTGTGCTACCGCCAACTAAAATTCCTTAGGGATTTCTACCTATAACTCTTCCTGTATAATATATTTAAACACTATTTATTTTTTACTTACTCTTATCTTCAATTCACAGCATAAATTTAAATAATTTTTATTCATGTTTAAACGAATTATGTTGATTGTAATACATAATTAAATTATAAGTGACAAAATTTATAAATATTATTTATCATGGTATTCTGTTAATTGACCGTGGATATATTTATAAATGAGGAGAAGATAGTTGAGGGTGCGATCATCAAAGAACAGAAATAAGTAAAAACGTATTTATTAGTGGCAACGTTTCGGCCAGTATTTCAAGCCTTCATCCGTATAACAAGGTGCAGGTCTTAAGTACAAGTGCCTATTTATTAATTTACTATATACCTTATTTATTATTCATTCATTTATAAATCCATGACGACTAATGTGTGATATTGTATTAATTTATTTTTGAATAAATTACTTTGGTTTTCATCTCCCGATGGACACCAGTTTTAATTCATAATATTTCTTTACATATATGGCAAAATCAGTAAATATAGTAACATATTATTGAATGGATGAAGGAAACTTAATAGTAGGTTAGTTGATGGCTGGTCAAAATGAGATCTCATATTTCTCCTCGAAACGCTTTCGATTAAAATTTCAACTGAGAAATCAAGTTAATCCAGGTAGTCCTCAGTAATGCTAACTTACGGCAGTTGAGAAAGAGGAATGAAAAGAGAAAAAATGTGTGTAAGGGAAACTTTCAAAAACAAACTTATTAAACGATAATTCAAAAAGGGCTTAGACAGCGTCTTATATATAGCAGCTAAAAAAAGGGGGGGTCTCATAAACCTAAATTTCGTAATTTCATTTAATCTTACATCGGCTAAGTCTATTTTCTGATCTGTTGGCAGCATGTTGGTATCTTAGAGTTTTCGCATATCAAAATTAGACGTTAGATTGAGATTTTCGTCGTTATTGGTTTACATATGGTATTGTCTTTCAAGATATAAAATAATGCATTTCAATTGATACCATGATATTATTAAACATTTTTCTGAACATATTATATAAAAAGCAGGTAAAGAAAAAAAAATCAAAATATATGAGGTGCTAGGGTATATGAAAAGGAAACTGTAAAATATAAATAAAAATTAGTTAAAAAAAAAATTAAATGTAATAATTGTTTATAATCAGTGAACATTTACATTTTTATAATAAATTAAAAATATAAAGTTTTATTTACAAAATGTTTCGAAGCAATTCCAATATTATTTCGATCACTGAATTACTTTGATTGTAGTTACTTTTACATTAATGCTCTTCTTGAATGTCTATATAATTAATTTCTCTCATTGATAACTGGCTAACAAACAGTATTTATAGAAAATATTAGCGTTACTAAAAAGTATTGTCACTTAAGGAGTATTTTTGAATTTCTTTTTTTTAATTCATAATTTGTTTTGTTTATAGATGTGTTGCAATATTTTCCACTTCTGGGTTTCTATCAGTCCGCGAAATCTGTCTTTGAATTCCCCAAACATCGGATGGAATTCGATGGCAAATGTTATCCATAGTTCTCTATGGAGTATTCTCTAGTATCGAAAATATCAACAGCCGAAACCATGGGCAGTCGCTATTGAATCCCAAAAATAATATAAACGGTATCTTGATAAAAAACGCCTGACTTTTATAAAATTTCTCCTTAATACTTTTAATTCTAATCAGGACTGCCCATTTCTTAATAGTTTTTACAAAATAAACTTATAAAAAAAAATTATAAGTTTGAAAATTATTTTTGTAAACTAAATCAACCTAAACTTAATTTGTGATCATATAAATTAATATATAAAATTGAAGAAAATTATATTAAAATCTAAAATATACATCTATCTAGTAGAGAGAGAAAGAGAGAGAGAGAAATGCTTTATTCATCCATGCTGCCCAAATACATCGGGTTGCTACATTACACAGTATAATAAATCCGTGATCAGACATAATATGTAATTTATATATTTTTAATGATAAAATAAATAAGAAAAAATAGCATTTTTTTCCCCACCGTTTTCTTTTACAATCAATTCCAGTGTACACACTAAATACAAATATTTCAATTTATTCCTTTTTTCTTTCCCTTTCTTGTCCCTTCCATTTCACAGTTTTTATTTCATTAGATCGGCAAATTCACTTCCCCCTCTCAGATCCTCCCCTGCGACCCGCTAAACAAATTCGCCATTAGACAGTGATGTGAGATCAAACCAGAGAAATACTAGTCACAGCAGTAGATCAGTTTACAGCAAAACAAACAAATAAATACATTTTACCAAAACAAAACTAATACATAGATTTAAAGGAAAATATTATAAAAAGTTGGTTAAAAGAAATACTTGATTGGATAAATATGTCAAAAATAAAAATAATAATAATACAATTATTTTATAACTTTTCTATATTTTTTATATAATATTTTGTATAACTCTTCTTTTTGATGATTGGTTAATTACTTAAAATGGTCTTAGGAATCCTTTAACTAATTTTACAAACGTCTAATTCGTTCGTTAAGTAACTGCGAAGGAATAAAGAGTTCAGAGACATTTGAAATGTATCACCGTGTTTTGTGGGGTGTATACACGGCCTCCGGGTAAGGGTGAACCAGCGGTGTTTTGTTCTACTCGATTAAAACACGAGTTTAGGGGAGGGTGTAGGGTAAAGGGAGATTAGGGTTGGTAACTTCCATTTAGGGGTTAAGTAGTCAGATCTCGCATCGGCTAATCTGCAACTAGAACAACTTCAATACCGTTAGCAACTCCGGCTAATAATATTTATGTACGAATCCCCGGGGAAGCGGTGATCGTACACCTGCCTATAGCGACTGTCCATGGTTTCGGCTGTTGATATTTTCGATAACATCAGAAAAGAACTGTCGATAACATTTGCCATCGAATACTGTCAGATATTTGGGGAATTCAAAGACAGGTTTTGCAGACTGATAGAAACTCGGAACTGGAAAATATTCCTACGCATCTATAAGCAAAACAAATTATGAATTAAAAAATATAAAAAAGATATACATTGCTGTTCAACCGTTCGCTTTGAACAGCCCTGAAAAGTGGAGCGAAACGTCGGACATTAAAATAGTTTTAAACTATTTGTTCCTTTTTTTTTATCGCAACCCTGTTCATCTTCTTATATTTAAATCTTTACGGTCAACTATATATACATATATAAAAAAGATATACACTTCTTAAGTGAGAATAAATTTTATTAACGCTAACATTGTAGTAGAAGAGAACAGAAGTATAGCTATAGAAGAAAGTTTATAAATAATATAACAATTTATGAAAAGCAAAATAATGCAATAAATTACATTAAAATAATTTTAATTTAATATTTAATAAAAATAATTAGTTGAATATAGAGTCCAACAGAGTGCACTGTAATAGAAATAGTAGTCTTAGTTATTGAACTTTTTTGATATAGATTGAGAATTTTGAATTATGGATAAATGAAAAATTAAAAATCAGGCCACCGTTGAGATTAAAAAATCGGTAAATTTTAAAAATTTGTTTTCAAATTAGTTAAAAAATTATGATATATAAAAAAATTACTTATAATCGTGACAGAACAACTTTATCAGCATATATAGAATGTTTTAAAAAAAAAAAATGAATTTTAAATCTAATATTGATAAAAAAAAAATCAATCGGTACCGCTACTACCTACTTGAAAGATCGGGAGTGCAGTACTTATCTAGGAAGTACAGTTACTAGACCAATGGTTGTGCAAGCAGGTTCTTTGGTTAGAGTCACTTTATGAGCCTGGGCCGACTCCAGAGGGATCCAGAACCTACAGGGCTGACTCACAGATGTAAAACAGGGTAAATAGCTATCTCTCCCAGCTGGATTCGAAACCGGGTCATTGGAGTTAATACCCCAGTATATAATAACCCAGCTCCCACGTGTAATATTAATTAATACATTTTAGATGAATATTACCAAGAATAAATGACCAACAACTGTCTACTAATAGTTCCATGATGTTGTGTTTATGAAAATAATGAATTTTAATAAAGGGGGGGTACGTAGAAGTAAAAAAAAAAGTTTGGAATTTTTTAAAGGTAAAAAGGCTGAAACCAACCAAAAAAAAGTAAAAAAAAAAAAAAGAAATTTTATATA
>NW_027106310.1:8259-14151 GCF_000696795.3 Halyomorpha halys | reverse complement strand
TTAAAAAAAAGTTTTTTTAAAATGTTAAAAGCAAAAATCAAAAATTTTATTCTTGTGAAAGGTGGATTTAATGTATTATATATTTTATAATATACCATTATATACATATATATATATGTAGTAAGGACAAGTATGTTGGATTAAGAAATCCCATCTTGGCAAATCTTTAACAATGCTGGGAGTACCTTTTAAGAATGCTTCCTTTATTTACTGCAATTATTAGTGCTTTCCTTTGCCCATTCCGTCTTTTCAAGTAATTATGCTTTCAAGGTGGGTAGTTAAAACTCCTCGGATTTCCTCGAATTGTCTCAGGGATAAATGTTCTATAGAACATTGTGACCGGGTGTTGTACTTCATATTTTTTATTATCTTTTTTCTTTTAGCATAAGTTTTTCTAAAAAATAAACAGTAAAACAAGCAGAATAGAAAGTAACAAATATTTTTCATAGTTAAATAGTTAAATCATTACGTAATACTGAATAAATAGATACATTTATTTATGTAAAGAATTCTTTAAACCTTATCTATGACCTCAAGGCCCCTGTTCCAAAATGAAAGCTAAATAGTATTAGTTCATAGTACAAGTGTAGAAACTAGTGTGGTAATAATACTAATACTTATTTTTTTCATGATAGGGATGACTATTAGTGGTATTACAGGAATTCAAAATACTAAAATAAAGGTTACTATTGTACCCTTATATTACCAAGTCAGTGTAATTGAATTAAGATAAATCTACAAGACTAATAGTATTAGTTTGTACTTTATTATCAAACAGCGCCCAGGTTGATAATATTTCTTTTATTATAAAAAAATAATAATATAAATACATTGTCATTTCATTTAACGTTTCTGGGTTTGATTACCTGCTTTGTATCTTTATTTCATGTTGAGGTAACCCACAAAGTAAATATTTTCAATGCCAACTTTTTAAAAATATTATCTATAAATATTTCCAATAAAATATATATATTTTTACTACCTAGTTCAATACTGGTAGTTTTATTAATACTAATAAAAATTATCCAAAAAGTCTTAATATTCTATATTGAAATATATTGCATGGCCAACGTTTTGGCCTAGCCGGCCATCATCATCAAGGACAAACCAACAGATTTATAAATCTTTGCTGGCTGTCAAGACCTAATGGATTTACCCTAGTTAAAATAAATCTGTATTTGTCAATTTTAAAACATAATAATAACTTCTAGAATTCACAATTTTTATATTTTACTATCATTAATTTATCACAAAACTATTATATTTTATGATAACTATATATTGGGATTGTGATAAGTTATCGATTGCAAGATACAAAAATTGTGAAGAATAGAATTTATTATTAAATATTATATTGACAAATACAGCTTTATTTTGTCTATTTTAAGTTGACATGGGAGACAAGAAACTGCTCGTAGATTCCGACTATTGCAACATTTACTAGACAAACGGTCTAAATTTCCAATCCATTACAAAAGACTGATCTACATGACTATTTTAAGGCCTATCTGGACATACGGAGTTGAGCTTTGGGGCTCCACTAAACCATCAAATTCCTCCAGAATCCAATCCTTACAGTCCAAAATCCTTCGTAAAATCCTTAATGCTTCTTACTTTGTCACAAATCAAGTCATCCATCAGGACCTCAATATTCCATATGTTGCCGATTTGGCCAGAACCAGATACCGTTCCTTCCATAATAAACTTCTCAACCACCCAAATCCACTTGTTTCTAACCTGGCTTCTCCTTCATTACCTAATAATCCTCCAAGGCGTCTGAAAAGAAGATGGCCACGTGATCTTCTTCTCTAGAAATGTTATTGGAGCTCTATCAGTGGGTAGATTCTCCACATGTTTTTATCATGTTACTATGTCACCTACAGCAAATTTACTTGTTGTATATATGTGTATGCAGTTGTAAATATCAATAAATAAATTATTAAAAAAAAAAAAAAAAAAGTTGACATGGGTATGATAGCCTATAAAGTTTTATAAATTAATGTGAGGCTATGGTACAAAAATTCTTGATGATGGCCGGATAGATGCACGTTGATAATAAATAAATTATTTTCGTAGGAGTTGTTAATTTTTTTATTTAATTTATAAACAGTGCTCAACTTACACATACTGGGTTATTACTACTACTTATGGGGCTCTCCTATGCTTATAAAAAATATTCTTGAAATAAAATGAAAAGTAGATTGTCATCAGTGATAACTTAAATAAAACATGATTGAATGAAATAAAATATATATTTTTAGCCCGACTTGAATTCAATCAAGCTCCTTTCCCGAAATGTTAAGGGGAAGATTTCTACATCTGAATATTTTCCCAAACCAATCGCTACCCCGTTTAAATATTTATTGGCAATCTCTTCCTTCAATCCAACGCACCATACGAACGCGAATGACTTTGGAATAAATCTGAAATTATTAGGGAGTCATATGTTTACTTTTTTTCCCCTTTCATATTTGTGATTTGGAGTCAAATAAAAAAAAAATTAAAATAAATACATTTAATATTATCTTTGATAGACCGTGTGTAATTAATTAAAGGAAGATTTTCCGAATGCGGTCAAAATGCGACTTAAACAGTACAAGAATAGTTCATAAAGAGCCAACGTTTCGCCCTACTTTAAAGTGCTTTATCAGGGCTAAGGAAAAGCTACAAAAAAATAAATATATTTTAACCCTGCAAGAGAATATGATAACATAAAATATAAAGTAAGCTTAAGTAGGTCCAAAAAAATATGGAAAGTTACATAAAAATGGACTAAAAAAATGAAAATGTAAAAAATAACAAATATAAAATAGATATTAGAGAAATATAGTACACACTTAAAGTCGGAAAATTAAGTAAAGAAGATAAAAATAAATAAAGGTCAAGTAAAAATAAAGAACACATCAGGAAATCAACCTTTCATTTAGGACGAATAATGTACAAAAACAAATTGCATATACTAAGGGATAATTAAATAAAGATAATAAAAGTACTATACAATAAATGCAATAAAATAAAAACAATGGATACAATAAAGATTTTTTTATTTAATATCTTTATTGAAATTTACAACTGTATATTACATAATACATTCAGTAAATATGGTCTTAGTTAAAATGGAGTGTTATAGGCGTGTAGAGCAACTACCCATTGGTAGCACTCTAATGGCCTTTTAAATTAGCTGGTCTCGTGGCCATCTTCTTTTCAAGCACCTCGGAGGATTGTCAGGAATGGAAGATGATGCAAGGTTAGAAACTAGGGAGTCTGAGTGGTTATGGAGTTTATAATGGAAGGAGTGATATCTGGTTCGGTCTAGATCCAATAAAGATTTAAACAAGAAAAAAAAATATTTAAACTTGAACACAGGTACAGAAGTTTGTTTATTTTATATGAGATAAATATAATAAATGAGCAGTAATTATAGTGCAATAAATGTAAATACGAGGTGAAAATACGAGATAAATATAAAGTATAGTTTAGTGAGAGTAGAAAAAGTAGGGTTATAGAGTAGAAGAGTAGGGAGAACAAGAAGTAATTTTACTCCTAAAATTCAGAATTCACAGAAAAAAATCAGATAGTGAAGAAGATTATAATAAAAATTATTGTTTACAATATTTTTATTTTTATTTTATTAGCCCTGATGAAGCCCTGCAAAGTGGGTCGAAACATTAATAAATAGTGTTTGTGCTATTTGAGTTGCTTTTCGATCACACCCGATTCGGTTAATATCGGCGACGTTGATAATTATGAGCCATTTCTTGTTTATCACATAATATATAAATTATTTTAATATTTTATGAAAAAAATATATTGTCATTGATCATTTCAATTTTCGATACTCCCTTCTTAGTTCAACATTTTTTGTGGGTATATTAGGTAAATTTATATTTTTTTGTTGCTGTAAAAACTAATTATTTTGAACAAACAGAATTAGAGGCACTTCAAAGGAAGATTTTTTTGAAAATTTCGTCATTTATGTCTTGTCAGACTATTTCAGTGAGGATAAGACCTAGCTTATATTTTGTTTCCACTTGATTGTAAATCGATATACCGATCAAAATTCTTAGAGCCATTTTAGAGGAAATTCCACAAAAAAATGTGAAAAATAGATTAAATAAAGAAGCACTCCCCGCCAGTCAATTTTATCGAAAATGTACTGTCACATCCGTGGCCTCAAATACGCAATTTCAGTTCTAGATGGCTTTTCGTTTTTGAGCAAGGCTTTTCAAACACACGTACATATACGCAGAAGATTTTGCGATACTATTAAAAATATTTTTGTTTAATTGCAATCATTGAAAGATGCAATTATATGCATTTATCCATAACGCCATACATGCAAAAATGATGTAGATTAATGGCTAATATTTTTAATCAATTCTTCTCGAAAATCGGATTTCAATAACATTATTGGTGTGGGTTCAGCTTCGCGCGGCTTTTGTGTAGGTTGTTTACTATATCGCTGTTACTAACGCTTATTAACGGTGTAAGCTCGATGTAAACCGACAGCATGCATACATGTTTAAACAACTCACCTTTACGCCTCGACGAAGTCATTCGATCAATGAATCCCCTACAGCGGCTAGAATTCATTAATGTATTCTATTATTAATTCATTTCCCAGGTCTACATTTGAAAAGTGTAAGAGTGAGAGAAACCAACGTAATGTTATAAATGAAGAAATGAAATATCATAAATTAATAAACTTCAAGAAATTCAATTTAGACTTAAAAGACACAAGCATTCTTCAAAGGGAAAAAAATATGCGTATATACATATATATTATTATCTTGATGTTATTATTAAATAAAACAAAAAATATAATAAGTATTTACTCAAGTGGGCTGCTATAAATAATAACACAGAAATCATAAGATTTGAAATCAATTGAAACGCGGACCCTCTAAGTTTTATCATGCAATTAAAAGTTATTGGAGTTTTATTTTTCAACTCGTTTTCAATGAACATTTTTCTCGCCATTCGGAATAGAAGAAGTTCAACGAACAATAGAGGGTACTTCAATTCATTGCAAAACTGAAAGAAAGAAATAAGTTCCTTCATTTTCTGTCAATTTTAATTTTACCAATAAATTTCCTTGTTGTTTGAGAGACCAGAAAAAAAAAGAAATTGTCTTTTCCTAACAACCAGGGTCTGGAAATAATTTATACAACAATCAAAATTAGCTCGGAAATACAAGTTTGTTTCTTCAACTAAAATATAATTAAAGTCTGCCACCAGGGGATGCTTTACTAATCCCATACATTCCTCACCCCTACACGCTTGTACATTATCCGTTTCTGTCTCAATGGTATAATATAAAAAGTGAATTATAATTTCTCTAATTCAACACAATTTCCTCAGACTCAGGGCTTTTCTTGAGGTATTTTCCAAGGCATCTTCCTTTACAAGATTTTTTTTATTTTTATCAAAACCCGTCCAAGCACTTTTCTAACAAATATGCATTATAAGTAGGTTATGAATAATTTATTGTATCTTAATCACTTTTCTAACATAACTTGGTGACCAAGAATAGATCTGTCAAAATAGGGTGATTGGGATAAATACAGAAAAATTAGGTACTTTTTAAATTAACGCATATATTCCTTTTCAGACCTTATGCACATTTTCAAGTTTCTTCCATCTTAAAATGATTAATACATCAACAAATAACCCTCCTTGATTAATTTTACTACAATACTACATTATTAACAAACCAATAAGCAACCATTTGATCATTTCACGTTATTGTAAAGTCGTACTTCATTTATTTGAGAAACTTCTAAAAGATATCTATGATTTCAAGTTTTAAAACAAGTTCCTACTTTTTGAGTTCCATTACAAGGTTTTTTATTTTTATTTTTTTTATTTTTATTTTTTTTTATTTATTTATTT
>NW_027106310.1:5783-7972 GCF_000696795.3 Halyomorpha halys | reverse complement strand
GTATGATTTTATTTGTGACAAAGTAAGGAGCATTGAGGATTTTACGAAGGATTTTGGATTGTAAGGATTGAATATGAGAGGAATTCGAAGGTTTAGTGGAGCCCCAAAGCTCAACTCCATATGTCCAGATTGGCCTTATTGCTGTCATGTAGATCATTCTTTTGTAATGTGTTGGAAGTTTAGACAGTTTGTCTAGTAAGTGGTGTAATAGTCGAAATCGACGTGCCGTTTCCTGTCTTTTCAGTCTGGTGTGAGGATTCCAGGTTAATCGCTTGTCCAAATGTAGTCTAAGGAAGCGGATCTGTTCGACAGGGGTAAGAGTAACATCATTAAATGAAACTGTAGGGCAGTCAGTGGGTTTACGACGAAGGGTAAAGGTGATTTGATGGGATTTGTTGGAATTTATCCATTACAAGGTTAAATAGGTTTTCTTAAAGTTTTCTTATTTTCTATTATTAATATTTTTATCTATTTATTTATATAACTATTGCAGTTTATTGGTAACAGATCTTCAAATAAATATCGAACACTAACTGTTCTAATGCAAAATTAATTTACCTGTGATTGACGAAACTATTTGTTTTATTTTATATTATGCTGTTATATACTGCGCGGGAGTCTTTTTCGATGTAGAACAGGCTTTTGATCGAGTCTGGCACCCGGGACTGCTTTACAAACTCCGTAAATTCCTACCTCCTACATACTTTCTTAACATTCGTTCCTTTCTCATTGATAGGTTATTCCAAGTAAACCACAATGCTTCCTATTCATCCCTCTATTCCCAGTCCGCAGGTGTCCCTCAAGGTAGTATCCTTGGTACCATCCTCTACACCCTCTTTACAGCTGACATTCCAACCAATCCTAACACTATCCTCACCACGTATGCCGATGACACTTATGTGCTCGAAGTTAATAATAACCCATTAATTGTATCCTAAACTCTCCATTCCCATATCACAGCCCTCGAAGAATGGTGTCGTAATTGAAGGATTAAGATAAATTCCAACAAATCCCATCAAATCACCTTTTCCCTTCGTCGTAAACCTGAATATGAATGTAATACAGTTGTAAATTTCAATAAAGATATTAAAATAAAAAAAAAAACTAAATATTATGCAGTTTATCCGTTTATTTTGTATATATATAAATATTTTTTCCATATCTTCAATAATCTTTATGACACAAAATTTTGTATTTTCCATTTTTAAAAAACGCCTTCTGATTTTTTTAGAACAGAAATAAATGATGAATGGAGGGTACTAGGTCCAGGGAGTAGGTTCAGTGAGTGCTACCGAATCTCCTTGCCAAGCTCTGCGAGTTCCTGATGAATCCCCAAAGCAGTATTTGACCTGGTGTTATCATGAAGCAGTCAGTGTATTTCTATTTAACACAAGAAAAGAAGTCGACGCTTTTCTTTGAATCCTGCTTTTAATAACGAACTGCTGACAATACCTCTCTGTAATCAGTTCCGAGTTCAATAAATACATAAAACACTTGGTAAAGAGAGCACAAGCCTATTCATCAATGATAAAACCCCTCAACAAAAACCTAATACTTGTTTGAATACCATCCTGCGTGGAAATGAACGGAAATGATGTAGCCGATCAAGCTGCCAAGATAGCAACGAGATCAACAATGATGTAAATTAAACCTTTCCACATTTATGTAACTGTCAAAAATACCGATCAAAGAAGACCTGGGCTCAGCTCGGAAACCACCGAGGGACACAATAAATTTAAAAAAATAGTAAAAAAGAAAATTGTAAAAAATTCTCTTCAGCAACAACAGAATAAAAGAGGCTGTCATCACTGGTTCGAGGATTGGTCACTGGTATAACATACGGATTTCTACTTGAAAAAAGAATTATCTCCAAAATGTAACATATGGAATGTCAGGTTCTTTCGATGTGGAAATTAAAAGAATCCTTCAAACGACACTGGAAGGTAACAACACGAGTATAGAAAAAATAATGGTATTTCTCAAAAAAAGTAACATTATCAACACGATGTAAGAATATATAAATAAATAGTTGAATATATGAAGGTCACTGAAGAGCCAACAGTTGAGTGTCCATGAAAAAATTAACCTCAAATTTATTTAGATTATGGTAATTAAACTTGAAATTTCGTTTATCGTTATTTTAATTTATGATATTTTTATTATTTTAAAAATTATTCTGTTTTAAAATT
>NW_027106310.1:1056-5572 GCF_000696795.3 Halyomorpha halys | reverse complement strand
TATTAAAAAATATTTAACAGAAAATATTATGGTTTCTGGTATCCCACATATAAACTGCATACTGTTATGCAATTAACGACCAAAACCTCTTTTTTTTTTTTAAATCAAGATCGAGAGTGCCTTTCAGCTCACGTTCCATCGGGGGTTGGGCATTTGCAAGTTAATTGAAAAATCCTTTTAAGCATGTAATATTTTGTTCTAGTGTAAAACTTTAAATTTATCCAAGGGTTTCTAGTTTAAATTAAAAATAATCATTGAAATCGTTCGTACAATCTTATATAATTTAGAAAACACCTTCGATTATGTTTGGCATTAAGATTTACTATTGAAATTAACTAAATTTTACTTAATTCTATTTTATATCCTTACTAAAAGTAAAGATGGAAAATACATATTCCCACTTAAATTAATATAAGCAGGAGTTCATAGCTGTTTGTCCTTCTTTTTTAAATTTTAATTATATAAATATTAGACACTGAATAACACAACGAAAAAGTAATCACTTCATTTATAAGTAATAAAATGATATTTTAGGAGTGATAATTTTTTGTGATTGAAAGCTAGGATAAAATATGACATACTATAAAAATATCAACAAAAAAAGAGAAAATATTCATTATCCAATACATGGATATTATAAGTAAGAGTATTCTTTTTGTTAACGCCAGATATATGTATATTAATTAAAATGTAAATATTTTTTAAATAGGCTGTTAATAGATTTAATTAAATTAGAAGTATGTTTTGGTTTAAAAGAAAGGGAGTTATACTTGTGCTAATGTTTATATGGTGAAATACCGGTTAGTGGGATTATTAGCCACCACAATACAAGTTGTGGTCTAAGCTGGAGTGGCCTACGTATAGTCGCCCGTAGCCATATAGTCGCCCTGTCGAGTAGACCATGGTACAGTCACCCCGTTGACTTCATGTAATCGCCCAGGTGAGTAGCCTAAGTAGTCGCCCTATCGACTTTGTATGGTACGTCACCCAGTCCCTTTACTCGTCACCAGACCTTGCTGGGTAAGATCATCGGAGCGCCGTTTCGCTGTGTGGGCCCACCTACGTTTAAGAACAGAACGTCGTCTCCGACCCTTTCGGTACGGGTCCTGGGAGTTACATATCATAAACAATCAGTGAAGACTAAAATGACTTTATTCTAACATATTTACAAGAACTACATGTTACTGTTACTCAGTCTCTATATTCTAACTTCTCTAGCTTAGCTATCTAGTCTAGGAAATATATATGAACACTTGAGAAGAGGGGGTAGGAAGAATAGTAAAATAGGAGAAGGGGTTTTGACCAATCGGATAATTTTAAGAGACTAGGTGGGGGTAGTGAGCCTATGAAATTTGAGAAGTAAATATCTGGAAGGGGGGAAAAGGCGTGGTGAGAAGTTCAGAGGTCAGATTTCTAAGAAAGGGACCATGACCTAAGACTTGTGTGTACTGACTTACATATGTTAACCATAAAATAGTTTGGCTGATGCAAGTCCATTGTGAGATGACAGCATGTACCTGCCTAAGTGTCAGCCCTTGCTATTGATATAGGATACTAAGGGTTGAAAGGGATACTTGAAAGGACTGTTAGAATGGTCTCAAGGGCCTTATGGACACATAGTTGTTTTTATTGAGTTTCTTTTGTTTATAAAATTGTTAGGAGAAAGTGGACATATGCAACCATATGTCTAAAGTGACTTAGGTTCAGTTGGGCAAGGGGCAATTGTTTAAATTTATAATACCGGTTCCTTAACTTGGGCCCCGACCCATCGGAATTCATCACTTCCTGAAAGTTTGTAACTAGCAATTTTTTTTTCAATTGTAATTTTTTGTCTTTGGCCTTTTATATGAAAATAGTTAACATAGTTTTGTTTATCTTTTTTTTTATTCTAAAATCGAAGGACCTTTTTGTTTTAAAATTTATACTGTTTTAGGACTATTTTTTTGTTTGTTTTTAATTTGTAAATAAATGTTTTTATCCGAGCCAGCAAGCTTTCGGACAAGGAGACAAAGTCGAATTGAGGGGGCTTAACACTTTTTTTTTTTTCTGATTATCCACTTCCTGGTCATGTCTGTCTTATGAGTCGTTCCTCTAGAAATAACCAACCTATTTTAACCATTGTAGGGGTGAAAAATTTGAATTCCACCACGCAATAAAACCAAACCAACCAGGGCCCTGTTTTATAATAAAGTACAAACTAATACTATTAATCTTGTACTTTGTATTTGATACAATGTCACTGACTTAGACAATTCTGCCGATTGATTTTTTACTTTTAAAATCATGAAATATCACTGATAGTCGTCCCTAACATGAAACAAAATGTATTATTACTTGTATTTTATATATTGTTATGTATTGTTTGTATTTATGTATTATTAATTCGAGAGCGCTGAACAGGTCATAATGTGCACACTCGAGATAATTCGAGCGGCGTTGTATTGTATGCTGCTATAATTTTTCACACTTGAATATAATCGAGAATTGAAAATAACAATGCAATAATAATAAAATATAACAATAATTTATTCTCTGTAATAAACCTTTATTATAATGGAGGAAGCTTTAGACTTTGCTTACATAGGGAGCTATATATCCAAAATCCAAAATAAAAATTTTGATTATTTTTTAATTTTTTTGCCAGGAAAATGTTCTAAATTTTTTTTTACATTAAAAAAATTGATTTTTTTTGCGGGTTTTTTTTTTCAGAAAGATTGTACTTAAGGGGTTAAACTTCTCATATTTATTTATTTTCTGCCGACGTTTTGACTTACGTTGTAGCTCTTCATCAGGGCTATATTAAAAAGATACAAAGAAGGCAGAGTCAGTACAATGGTAAAAAAAAAAAAAAAAAAAAAATGCAACACAAAAATTATGAAGGTGAACGTATAAAACAATTTAAAAAAATAAAATACTAAAGATGATAATGATAATAAAAAAATAATTATTTAGTAACACATCAAAGTGAACAGATACATCATAATATATATTGTTGAAATGAGGAGACATAATAACTCATATTAAATAGTGAATGTAATATGTAAATTATGATTTCAGATTACAAAAAAATTAAATTAAATAAAAAAAGAAAAATGTGGTTTGGGTAAAAGATACAAATGCTTTTTAATTTGCATGATAGTAAATATTATGAAAAAAAAGAGGATTAATAATCCCACTTTGAATTTTTGAAATTATGAAAACGGGCATTTCATATGAAATGACCCAATATTATAAAAAGTCATACTTGGAGAAAAAAAAAGAAATAAGACTCAGTAAGACCCTAAGGCTCAAAAAATCGTTTTTTGGCCATAAGAAAAGCTTTTGAATTAAAAAATAACAATCCGATCCTGAAATTTTACTCTTCATTCAATAAATGTTAAGGCTTTTTGTTTTATTTTACTCTAATTATTTAAGATTTATTTTAGTTGTTGTTAGCTGGGGCTTTAGGGCGTAAAACCCTGAGGTCATCAACGCCCATAATTTGTTTTAGTTTTGTCATTGCACATTATACTTTTTTCTTATAATGTACTTTCTGTATTCTTTTTTTACTTTCATTTCAATATTGAATAATTTGCAATAAATATGTAACTTGTTTGATTCAATTTTTTTTTTTTATATTTTTGTAAAATGGGTCGAAGAAATAGACAAGCAAAATACACTTATTTAATAAATTTAGTTTTAAGAGACGAATATTTAATATAAAAAAAGTTTAAATACTTCTACAGTAAATGTAAAATATGTCACTACTTAAGAAAATCATCTATGTAAATAAATAAAAAATATTGTATTTATGCCCTCGCCTTTCATTGCAAATTATGCTACGGAACTCTCCAAAACTTTAAGGTTGATAATAATAACCCTACATTTTACATGCAGGGTCTCTGAATAATTATTTATTTAAACAGGAATATAGATAAAAAATTACTGATCCGAAACTTACTAGGAAACTTTAGCTCTAAGTGGTTCTAAAAAATTAAACAATCTGCCCCGATTTCCCTGATCGATGGTGTTAAATAAACAAGTCAGAATACTTAGTAATAGCCACCATTGTATTATTGACATTGGGCAGGGTGGGGGAGGGGTTGAATTTTTGAACGGGGGGAAAAATTAAATTTGCAAAATGCTCGGCTTGTAGAACTAATGGTGGAGCAAACCTAGAGCGCGCGTAACCCTAGCAGATGTCGGTTGAATATTTTAGAACGTAATCAATATTAATATGATCTCAATGATGGCTTACATAGATCATTTATGCTCCATTGCAACCCAAACGAGGTATTGAGTTTATCATAAAAACACCTCTCCAGTTACATTGTGTTTAAATGAAAATGTATGTATATATTATTCCTTTTGTGAAAAATAATTAATTAAAAACTAAAATAATTTTCCATTGAATATTCATTAATGTTTAAAACAATTTTCCTATCAGGTTAAGGTTATTATAGATGAGCCACTTTTACAAAACCATAAAATCTAATGTAAATATTACTACACGCTTATGTAAATATTACCTTACATG
>NW_027106310.1:0-991 GCF_000696795.3 Halyomorpha halys | reverse complement strand
GAAATGAATTCGATATAGAATTTTATTTCCATCTAAATTGACCCAATAAATATAAAACGCTATAAAAATTAAAAAAATATACGTTAAAATTACGTCGCTAGCCAAATAAAGGAAACCGATCGCTTTCATGGGTCGGATAATATAAAAGAGCCGATAGCTATGTTATTTGTTCATATAAGGCATATTTGTAATCTTTAGTTTAACATGTTAAAGCGTTTTAAATGGAAAAACTCATGTTAAATGGAGAAATATTTCCTTCTTCTAGCATGTTAAAACAATATAACATGTAACATGGTTGAGAGTCTGTTACTAGGTCTGTTAAATGGAGAATGACGTCACACAACAGACCAGCTGAGCTCGTCACCATTTTGTTGGTTGCTGTGTTAGGTTACTTGCTCGTAGTTTGTGTTTTGATTGTTTTGGATGTTTTTATAACAAATAAATCAATGGATGACAACAATAATAATGTAATGTCAGTTGTCAATTAGCTCATCTTGATTCTCTTTCTCATAAGGTAGAAGATGATAATCAAAAATTATCATCTTATTTAAGATTAACAAGGCACTCAGTAGCCAACATTTACACAAATTCCACATTTCACTCACTTTAGACATGTTGTAAAAAAACTACTTTAGTGAAAACTTATAAATAAACCATAACATGAAGTTTTGGGAGGAAAGTTTATAAAACAATTTGCTCAAAAATCCGCTAGGAGCTCTTATACATTTAACATGACTTTAAATAAGGCTAATCACAATCCTATACTTATAACATTTAACATGATAAAACATTTTACATTTAATACGTCATGAATACCCCTATTGTATCACGTCAATACAAGTCAATGAAATGTTTTGAAATAGTTTTGAGCATTATTCGTTAAAATAAAATGCTCGTTATAAACCAACATAATTAAAACATGATTATATATAAACATATTGAAATATAATTATATATAAACATATTAAAACATGATTACATAATTATATGT
>NW_027106309.1:31422-32975 GCF_000696795.3 Halyomorpha halys | reverse complement strand
CCTTATATTACGTTTCACCATGACCTCCACATCCCTTATATTACGTTTCACCATGACCTCCTTATACCTTATGTACGTGACTTTTTAACAGCTAAACTTTGAGTCATCTCCAGTCATTCTATGCTTCCCATCTAGGTCTTTTCAATTGTCCAAGTACTTTGGTTCAACCCCTATATAGCTCTACTTATCGGGACAATCAAACTCGAGTGTTGAAATGGTAGTTATACTCTTTCTCCTAATTAGTTATTAGTTACCATTACTTAAACTAATACAATAAATTAATTATAATTCATAAAATGTGTATTTTTAAATTATCCTATAAAACTAATACATTTTGTGATGTAGTGTAGCGGACGAGAGGCGAAGGAGAGCTGCATGCTGGTGCTGTCGGTGCCGCCCGAAGTGGAGAAGCAATCGCTCCAGCAAGTGGTCGGCGACCAGGTCCACGTTTCGCAGCTGGAAGGTATCTATGGATCTAACAATGTCATCTTAACTCCGGGTTCTGTCTTGTTGCAATTTAAGCTTTGTCGCCAAAGTCCATTGTTATGTGCATCGTAGGTGGCAGGACCAGATACGTTAGTTTATAAAGTGTATATTGGCGATTATATTTACAGTTCAAAAGATTCTTGTTTATATTGATGTGTAACCTGTTTCTACTGGTAACAAAATAATATAATATAATATAATATAACTAAGGCCGAAATATACGTTAGGGTCAATAGTAATAGAAGAACGAAAGGGTACTACCTCAAATAACTAATAATAAAAATACTACCCTTACTGAAAGGGTTAGCTGGTACTATCTCAAATAACAAACCTACCCTTACTGAAAGGGTTAGCTGGTACTATTTCAAATAACAAACCTATCATTACTTTAAGGGTTAGCTGGTACTATCCCAAATAACAAACCTATCATTACTGAAGGGGTTAGCTGATACTATCTCAAATAATAAACATTTCATTACTGAAGGGGCTAGCTGGTACTACCTCAAATAAGAAACCTATCATTACTGAAAGGATTAGCTGTTATTATCTCAAATAACAAACTTGTTAGCTTGTGTTATCTTAAATAACAATCTATGTCGGTGGATAAACACATTTACTGAATAAAAACCAAGAATTTTTTTATCAATGAGACGTTAGAAGTGGACGTGTCGTGGCTGTTCCTAGCCGCAGATAGCACTCCTCACTTAACATGTCAACTATTTCGGGAAGGATTGTGTCACTATTTTCAAGAGGAGTACGGTAACTATTTTCATCTTAATTTATAACTTATCAAGTCCAAAAATGGTTTTGAGTTCTCATTGGTCAACATGGCCTTATTTACTTCTGTTCAGACACTTAAACTTTCTTTTGCAACATATTAGTAATGCAGCTACTTCTTTTACTTTTTTTTCCTCAAGAAGTAGTAAATGGCCACCCAAGTGTGATTTCACCCACCTGCCCTCAATAACAAATATAATATCTCATAAATGCATCACACGAGCAGAAAATGAGTGCAAAAACTTGCAGATACAGAGGCTAAACCAAAATTAATTAAATCCTTTCTACAT
>NW_027106309.1:30049-31232 GCF_000696795.3 Halyomorpha halys | reverse complement strand
ATGCAGGTAAAGAGGCTAAACCAAAGTTAATTAAATACTTTCTACATGCAGGTAAAGAGGCTAAACCAAAGTTAATTAAATCCTTTCTACATGCAGGTAAAGAGGCTAAACTAAAGTTAATTAAATACCTACTACAAGCAGATACAGGGGCTAAACCAAAACTAATCAACTACTTTCTACATGCTGGTTCAAAAGCTAAACCTATTAACTAATTACTTTCTATACACAGATACAGAGGCTAAACCAAAACTAATTAAATGCTTTCTACACTCAGGTTCATAGGCTAAACCTGTCAACTAATTACTTTATACACGCAGATACAGAGACTAAACCAAAGTTAATTGAATACTTTCTACATGCAGATACATAGGCTAAACCAAAATTATTTAAATTCTTTCTATATGCAGGTACAGCGGCTAAATCACAGTTACTTAAGTACTTTCTATACGCAGATACAGAGGCTAGACCAAAGTAAATTATATACATTCCTCACGCATATAGAGGCTAAAACAGTTCCAAGTTTTCGATTAATTAGTCTACATTCCATAGTTCCTCTATCTTGTCTAGCCTATTTGGTTTTGTAATTGTTTCAAAGACAGGAAAAACTATCGACTATTCTCGTCGGTTAGATTCAGTAGATATCGACGAGGATGTAGTATTATTACAAGTGCGATTAATATAATGTAGAAAAATAAAAAAAAATGATGATAGCAGTTTTGGAAGTTTGCCGATCTGTATTATCTGTAAAATGTTAGGTATTGATAAGAAATATTGTAATTTTAGAAGTGTTAGCACCTCAGGCATAGGGGGGAGAGGGGTAGGATTAACTGCCTAACAATCGCCCTTTCATTATTTATATAAATAAACAGAAATGCTATGGTGATGTGTTTACACCGTCATGATGTGATTAAATATTTAAATCTTACTTTGACAATATGTTTTTGTGGTTCAAGTCGAACGACAGGCGCTACAAGTTGCTGCAGAGAGGCAAGAAGGGAAGCTATCTTTGTTCAAAGGTACAGTACGAGCGTAGTATAGTATGATCAGTACCACTAACTGAACACCAATTGGTATAATGTAGTATGATCAGTACCACTAACTGAACACTAATTGGTATAATGTAGTATGGTGAGTACCACTAACTGAACACTAATTGGTATAATGTAGTATGGTGAGTACCACT